>NW_022145531.1:0-219183 GCF_000002235.5 Strongylocentrotus purpuratus | reverse complement strand
AAAAAAAGGATGACGAGTTTTGGGTGACTCTTCCCTTCGCTTCTAAAAGAAGCTTATTATCGACCTCTAACTCCGTCCTTCCTTCCCCCCTTCACCTCTATAACAAACTCCCGCCCCTCCCCCCCCCCCCCCCATCCCATCCCTGCCCGGCTCCTCTTTTTCTTTTCTTCCATCCTCCATGTAGCATTATGGCAAAATGTTTTATCCGCAACCGTTTTCCAAGACAGTGTCAATGCGCACACTCTTTGCGCATGTGATGACCATTACGTCATAAACAAAGACAAGGTGAATACTATATATCGCGTTTGTCGAGGTGGTACTAGGTTTGCTCAAAAGGCTTATTTTGGAATATGAACGTTAGCTTGTTATATTCCTCTTCCCCAGGGGGGACCTGATCTCAACAAGGCATAGAAGTGCAGCTCTGGACTATTATTTGATACCCCAAATAATTAGTTGAAAACAAAGCCCTCCATCTACAGAGGACACAGTCTCTTAGTTGGAGAAGAGGCGTTCGGGCTAAATCCGTTTCCTCACCCAGTCGGCACTTTTTGAAACAATCATGAACATCTGAAACTACCACTACCACCCCATTGAAAGAAATCAGATGGTGACGTCATTTTTTAATTTTAAATAGGTTTAAATTGACGAGTCTTTTGTCTACGACCATACCATGCTGAACATACCGGTTCTCGTCCGATCACCGAAGTCAAGAAACATAGGGCCTGGTCAGTAATTGGATGGGAGACCGCCTTTGAATACCGGGTGTTGTAGGCATTTTTTTTTTTATTTGAATTGTTATTTATTGGTTTCTGCATTCTTTTTTTCTTTTTTTTTCATCATACATTTCATGAACATAACATGGCTTCAACAATATTTAAAGTGTTCACGCTTATCTGGAGGAAAGACGGGGAGCAAAAAAAAGGATGACGAGTTTTTGGTGACTCTTCCCTTCTAAAAGAAGCTTATATCGACCTCTAACTCCGTCCTCCTTCCCCCTTCACCTCTATAACAAACTCCGCCCCTCCCCCCCCCCCCCCCCCCCCCCCCCCCCCCCCCCCCCCCATCCCATCCCTGCCCGGCTCCTCCTTTTTCTTTTCTTCCATCCTCCATGTAGCATTATGGCAAAATGTTTTATCCGCAACCGTTTCCAAGACAGTGTCAATGCGCACACTCTTTGCGCATGATGACCATTACGTCATAAACAAAGACAAGGTGAATACTATATATCGCGTGTCGAGGTACTAGGTTTGCTCAAAGGCTTATTTGGAATATGACGTTAGCTTGTTATATTCCTCTTCCCCAGGGGGACCTGATCTCAACAAGGCATAGAAGTGCAGCTCTGGACTATTATTGATACCCCAAATAATATAGTTGAACAAGACCTCCATCTACAGAGGACACAGTCTCTTAGTTGGAGAAGAGGCGTTCGGGCTAAATCCGTTTCCTCACCCAGTCGGGCACTTTGAAACAATCATGAACATCTGAAACTACCACTACCACCCCATTGAAAGAAATCAGATGGTGACGTCATTTTTTAATTTTAAATAGGTTTAAATTGACGAGTCTTTTGTCTACGACCATACCATGCTGAACATACCGGTTCTCGTCCGATCACGAAGTCAAGAAACATAGGGCCTGGTCAGTAATTGGATGGGAGACCGCCTTTGAATACCGGGTGTTGTAGGCATTTTTTTTTTTATTTGAATTGATTTATTGGTTTCTGCATCTTTTTTTCTTTTTTTTTCATCATACATTTTCATGAACATAACATGGCTTCATACAATATTTTAAGTGTTCACGCTTATCTGGAGGAAAGACGGGGAGCAAAAAAAAAGGATGACGAGTTTTTGGTGACTCTTCCCTTCTAAAAGAAGCTTATTATCGACCTCTAACTCCGTCCTTCCTTCCCCCTTCACCTCTATAACAAACTCCCGCCCCTCCCCCCCCCCCCCCCCATCCCATCCCTGCCCGGCTCCTCCTTTTTCTTTTCTTCCATCCTCCATGTAGCATTATGGCAAAATGTTTTATCCGCAACCGTTTCCAAGACAGTGTCAATGCGCACACTCTTTGCGCATGATGACCATTACGTCATAAACAAAGACAAGGTGAATACTATATATCGCGTGTCGAGGTACTAGGTTTGCTCAAAGGCTTATTTGGAATATGACGTTAGCTTGTTATATTCCTCTTCCCCAGGGGGACCTGATCTCAACAAGGCATAGAAGTGCAGCTCTGGACTATTATTGATACCCAAATAATATAGTTGAACAAGACCTCCATCTACAGAGGACACAGTCTCTTAGTTGGAGAAGAGGCGTTCGGGCTAAATCCGTTTCCTCACCAGTCGGGCACTTTGAAACAATCATGAACATCTGAAACTACCACTACCACCCCATTGAAAGAAATCAGATGGTGACGTCATTTTTTAATTTTAAATAGGTTTAAATTGACGAGTCTTTTGTCTACGACCATACCATGCTGAACATACCGGTTCTCGTCCGATCACCGAAGTCAAGAAACATAGGGCCTGGTCAGTAATTGGATGGGAGACCGCCTTTGAATACCGGGTGTTGTAGGCATTTTTTTTTTTATTTGAATTGATTTATTGGTTTCTGCATCTTTTTTTCTTTTTTTTTCATCATACATTTTCATGAACATAACATGGCTTCATACAATATTTAAGTGTTCACGCTTATCTGGAGGAAAGACGGGGAGCAAAAAAAAGGATGACGAGTTTTTGGTGACTCTTCCCTTCTAAAAGAAGCTTATTATCGACCTCTAACTCCGTCCTTCCTTCCCCCCTTCACCTCTATAACAAACTCCCGCCCCTCCCCCCCCCCCATCCCATCCCTGCCCGGCTCCTCCTTTTTCTTTTCTTCCATCCTCCATGTAGCATTATGGCAAAATGTTTTATCCGCAACCGTTTCCAAGACAGTGTCAATGCGCACACTCTTTGCGCATGATGACCATTACGTCATAAACAAAGACAAGGTGAATACTATATATCGCGTGTCGAGGTACTAGGTTTGCTCAAAGGCTTATTTGGAATATGACGTTAGCTTGTTATATTCCTCTTCCCCAGGGGACCTGATCTCAACAAGGCATAGAAGTGCAGCTCTGGACTATTATTGATACCCCAAATAATATAGTTGAACAAGACCTCCATCTACAGAGGACACAGTCTCTTAGTTGGAGAAGAGGCGTTCGGGCTAAATCCGTTTCCTCACCCAGTCGGGCACTTTGAAACAATCATGAACATCTGAAACTACCACTACCACCCCATTGAAAGAAATCAGATGGTGACGTCATTTTTTAATTTTAAATAGGTTTAAATTGACGAGTCTTTTGTCTACGACCATACCATGCTGAACATACCGGTTCTCGTCCGATCACCGAAGTCAAGAAACATAGGGCCTGGTCAGTAATTGGATGGGAGACCGCCTTTGAATACCGGTGTTGTAGGCATTTTTTTTTTTATTTGAATTGATTTATTGGTTTCTGCATCTTTTTTTCTTTTTTTTTCATCATACATTTTCATGAACATAACATGGCTTCATACAATATTTTAAGTGTTCACGCTTATCTGGAGGAAAGACGGGGAGCAAAAAAAAGGATGACGAGTTTTTGGTGACTCTTCCCTTCTAAAAGAAGCTTATTATCGACCTCTAACTCCGTCCTTCCTTCCCCCCTTCACCTCTATAACAAACTCCCGCCCCTCCCCCCCCCCCCATCCCATCCCTGCCCGGCTCCTCCTTTTTCTTTTCTTCCATCCTCCATGTAGCATTATGGCAAAATGTTTTATCCGCAACCGTTTCCAAGACAGTGTCAATGCGCACACTCTTTGCGCATGATGACCATTACGTCATAAACAAAGACAAGGTGAATACTATATATCGCGTGTCGAGGTACTAGGTTTGCTCAAAGGCTTATTTGGAATATGACGTTAGCTTGTTATATTCCTCTTCCCCAGGGGGACCTGATCTCAACAAGGCATAGAAGTGCAGCTCTGGACTATTATTGATACCCCAAATAATATAGTTGAACAAGACCTCCATCTACAGAGGACACAGTCTCTTAGTTGGAGAAGAGGCGTTCGGGCTAAATCCGTTTCCTCACCCAGTCGGGCACTTTGAAACAATCATGAACATCTGAAACTACCACTACCACCCCATTGAAAGAAATCAGATGGTGACGTCATTTTTTAATTTTAAATAGGTTTAAATTGACGAGTCTTTTGTCTACGACCATACCATGCTGAACATACCGGTTCTCGTCCGATCACCGAAGTCAAGAAACATAGGGCCTGGTCAGTAATTGGATGGGAGACCGCCTTTGAATACCGGGTGTTGTAGGCATTTTTTTTTTTATTTGAATTGATTTATTGGTTTCTGCATCTTTTTTTCTTTTTTTTTCATCATACATTTTCATGAACATAACATGGCTTCATACAATATTTTAAGTGTTCACGCTTATCTGGAGGAAAGACGGGGAGCAAAAAAAAGGATGACGAGTTTTTGGTGACTCTTCCCTTCTAAAAGAAGCTTATTATCGACCTCTAACTCCGTCCTTCCTTCCCCCCTTCACCTCTATAACAAACTCCCGCCCCTCCCCCCCCCCCCCCCATCCCATCCCTGCCCGGCTCCTCCTTTTTCTTTTCTTCCATCCTCCATGTAGCATTATGGCAAAATGTTTTATCCGCAACCGTTTCCAAGACAGTGTCAATGCGCACACTCTTTGCGCATGATGACCATTACGTCATAAACAAAGACAAGGTGAATACTATATATCGCGTGTCGAGGTACTAGGTTTGCTCAAAGGCTTATTTGGAATATGACGTTAGCTTGTTATATTCCTCTTCCCCAGGGGGACCTGATCTCAACAAGGCATAGAAGTGCAGCTCTGGACTATTATTGATACCCCAAATAATATAGTTGAACAAGACCTCCATCTACAGAGGACACAGTCTCTTAGTTGGAGAAGAGGCGTTCGGGCTAAATCCGTTTCCTCACCCAGTCGGGCACTTTGAAACAATCATGAACATCTGAAACTACCACTACCACCCCATTGAAAGAAATCAGATGGTGACGTCATTTTTTAATTTTAAATAGGTTTAAATTGACGAGTCTTTTGTCTACGACCATACCATGCTGAACATACCGGTTCTCGTCCGATCACCGAAGTCAAGAAACATAGGGCCTGGTCAGTAATTGGATGGGAGACCGCCTTTGAATACCGGGTGTTGTAGGCATTTTTTTTTTTATTTGAATTGATTTATTGGTTTCTGCATCTTTTTTTCTTTTTTTTTCATCATACATTTTCATGAACATAACATGGCTTCATACAATATTTTAAGTGTTCACGCTTATCTGGAGGAAAGACGGGGAGCAAAAAAAAGGATGACGAGTTTTTGGTGACTCTTCCCTTCTAAAAGAAGCTTATTATCGACCTCTAACTCCGTCCTTCCTTCCCCCCTTCACCTCTATAACAAACTCCCGCCCCTCCCCCCCCCCCCCCATCCCATCCCTGCCCGGCTCCTCCTTTTTCTTTTCTTCCATCCTCCATGTAGCATTATGGCAAAATGTTTTATCCGCAACCGTTTCCAAGACAGTGTCAATGCGCACACTCTTTGCGCATGATGACCATTACGTCATAAACAAAGACAAGGTGAATACTATATATCGCGTGTCGAGGTACTAGGTTTGCTCAAAGGCTTATTTGGAATATGACGTTAGCTTGTTATATTCCTCTTCCCCAGGGGGACCTGATCTCAACAAGGCATAGAAGTGCAGCTCTGGACTATTATTGATACCCCAAATAATATAGTTGAACAAGACCTCCATCTACAGAGGACACAGTCTCTTAGTTGGAGAAGAGGCGTTCGGGCTAAATCCGTTTCCTCACCCAGTCGGGCACTTTGAAACAATCATGAACATCTGAAACTACCACTACCACCCCATTGAAAGAAATCAGATGGTGACGTCATTTTTTAATTTTAAATAGGTTTAAATTGACGAGTCTTTTGTCTACGACCATACCATGCTGAACATACCGGTTCTCGTCCGATCACCGAAGTCAAGAAACATAGGGCCTGGTCAGTAATTGGATGGGAGACCGCCTTTGAATACCGGGTGTTGTAGGCATTTTTTTTTTTATTTGAATTGATTTATTGGTTTCTGCATCTTTTTTTCTTTTTTTTTCATCATACATTTTCATGAACATAACATGGCTTCATACAATATTTTAAGTGTTCACGCTTATCTGGAGGAAAGACGGGGAGCAAAAAAAAGGATGACGAGTTTTTGGTGACTCTTCCCTTCTAAAAGAAGCTTATTATCGACCTCTAACTCCGTCCTTCCTTCCCCCCTTCACCTCTATAACAAACTCCCGCCCCTCCCCCCCCCCCCCCCATCCCATCCCTGCCCGGCTCCTCCTTTTTCTTTTCTTCCATCCTCCATGTAGCATTATGGCAAAATGTTTTATCCGCAACCGTTTCCAAGACAGTGTCAATGCGCACACTCTTTGCGCATGATGACCATTACGTCATAAACAAAGACAAGGTGAATACTATATATCGCGTGTCGAGGTACTAGGTTTGCTCAAAGGCTTATTTGGAATATGACGTTAGCTTGTTATATTCCTCTTCCCCAGGGGGACCTGATCTCAACAAGGCATAGAAGTGCAGCTCTGGACTATTATTGATACCCCAAATAATATAGTTGAACAAGACCTCCATCTACAGAGGACACAGTCTCTTAGTTGGAGAAGAGGCGTTCGGGCTAAATCCGTTTCCTCACCCAGTCGGGCACTTTGAAACAATCATGAACATCTGAAACTACCACTACCACCCCATTGAAAGAAATCAGATGGTGACGTCATTTTTTAATTTTAAATAGGTTTAAATTGACGAGTCTTTTGTCTACGACCATACCATGCTGAACATACCGGTTCTCGTCCGATCACCGAAGTCAAGAAACATAGGGCCTGGTCAGTAATTGGATGGGAGACCGCCTTTGAATACCGGGTGTTGTAGGCATTTTTTTTTTTATTTGAATTGATTTATTGGTTTCTGCATCTTTTTTTCTTTTTTTTTCATCATACATTTTCATGAACATAACATGGCTTCATACAATATTTTAAGTGTTCACGCTTATCTGGAGGAAAGACGGGGAGCAAAAAAAAGGATGACGAGTTTTTGGTGACTCTTCCCTTCTAAAAGAAGCTTATTATCGACCTCTAACTCCGTCCTTCCTTCCCCCCTTCACCTCTATAACAAACTCCCGCCCCTCCCCCCCCCCCCCATCCCATCCCTGCCCGGCTCCTCCTTTTTCTTTTCTTCCATCCTCCATGTAGCATTATGGCAAAATGTTTTATCCGCAACCGTTTCCAAGACAGTGTCAATGCGCACACTCTTTGCGCATGATGACCATTACGTCATAAACAAAGACAAGGTGAATACTATATATCGCGTGTCGAGGTACTAGGTTTGCTCAAAGGCTTATTTGGAATATGACGTTAGCTTGTTATATTCCTCTTCCCAGGGGGACCTGATCTCAACAAGGCATAGAAGTGCAGCTCTGGACTATTATTGATACCCCAAATAATATAGTTGAACAAGACCTCCATCTACAGAGGACACAGTCTCTTAGTTGGAGAAGAGGCGTTCGGGCTAAATCCGTTTCCTCACCCAGTCGGGCACTTTGAAACAATCATGAACATCTGAAACTACCACTACCACCCCATTGAAAGAAATCAGATGGTGACGTCATTTTTTAATTTTAAATAGGTTTAAATTGACGAGTCTTTTGTCTACGACCATACCATGCTGAACATACCGGTTCTCGTCCGATCACCGAAGTCAAGAAACATAGGGCCTGGTCAGTAATTGGATGGGAGACCGCCTTTGAATACCGGGTGTTGTAGGCATTTTTTTTTTTATTTGAATTGATTTATTGGTTTCTGCATCTTTTTTTTCTTTTTTTTTCATCATACATTTTCATGAACATAACATGGCTTCATACAATATTTTAAGTGTTCACGCTTATCTGGAGGAAAGACGGGGAGCAAAAAAAAGGATGACGAGTTTTTGGTGACTCTTCCCTTCTAAAAGAAGCTTATTATCGACCTCTAACTCCGTCCTTCCTTCCCCCCTTCACCTCTATAACAAACTCCCGCCCCCTCCCCCCCCCCCCCATCCCATCCCTGCCCGGCTCCTCCTTTTTCTTTTCTTCCATCCTCCATGTAGCATTATGGCAAAATGTTTTATCCGCAACCGTTTCCAAGACAGTGTCAATGCGCACACTCTTTGCGCATGATGACCATTACGTCATAAACAAAGACAAGGTGAATACTATATATCGCGTGTCGAGGTACTAGGTTTGCTCAAAGGCTTATTTGGAATATGACGTTAGCTTGTTATATTCCTCTTCCCCAGGGGGACCTGATCTCAACAAGGCATAGAAGTGCAGCTCTGGACTATTATTGATACCCCAAATAATATAGTTGAACAAGACCTCCATCTACAGAGGACACAGTCTCTTAGTTGGAGAAGAGGCGTTCGGGCTAAATCCGTTTCCTCACCCAGTCGGGCACTTTGAAACAATCATGAACATCTGAAACTACCACTACCACCCCATTGAAAGAAATCAGATGGTGACGTCATTTTTTAATTTTAAATAGGTTTAAATTGACGAGTCTTTTGTCTACGACCATACCATGCTGAACATACCGGTTCTCGTCCGATCACCGAAGTCAAGAAACATAGGGCCTGGTCAGTAATTGGATGGGAGACCGCCTTTGAATACCGGGTGTTGTAGGCATTTTTTTTTTTATTTGAATTGATTTATTGGTTTCTGCATCTTTTTTTCTTTTTTTTTCATCATACATTTTCATGAACATAACATGGCTTCATACAATATTTTAAGTGTTCACGCTTATCTGGAGGAAAGACGGGGAGCAAAAAAAAGGATGACGAGTTTTTGGTGACTCTTCCCTTCTAAAAGAAGCTTATTATCGACCTCTAACTCCGTCCTTCCTTCCCCCCTTCACCTCTATAACAAACTCCCGCCCCTCCCCCCCCCCCCCATCCCATCCCTGCCCGGCTCCTCCTTTTTCTTTTCTTCCATCCTCCATGTAGCATTATGGCAAAATGTTTTATCCGCAACCGTTTCCAAGACAGTGTCAATGCGCACACTCTTTGCGCATGATGACCATTACGTCATAAACAAAGACAAGGTGAATACTATATATCGCGTGTCGAGGTACTAGGTTTGCTCAAAGGCTTATTTGGAATATGACGTTAGCTTGTTATATTCCTCTTCCCCAGGGGGACCTGATCTCAACAAGGCATAGAAGTGCAGCTCTGGACTATTATTGATACCCCAAATAATATAGTTGAACAAGACCTCCATCTACAGAGGACACAGTCTCTTAGTTGGAGAAGAGGCGTTCGGGCTAAATCCGTTTCCTCACCCAGTCGGGCACTTTGAAACAATCATGAACATCTGAAACTACCACTACCACCCCATTGAAAGAAATCAGATGGTGACGTCATTTTTTAATTTTAAATAGGTTTAAATTGACGAGTCTTTTGTCTACGACCATACCATGCTGAACATACCGGTTCTCGTCCGATCACCGAAGTCAAGAAACATAGGGCCTGGTCAGTAATTGGATGGGAGACCGCCTTTGAATACCGGGTGTTGTAGGCATTTTTTTTTTTATTTGAATTGATTTATTGGTTTCTGCATCTTTTTTTCTTTTTTTTTCATCATACATTTTCATGAACATAACATGGCTTCATACAATATTTTAAGTGTTCACGCTTATCTGGAGGAAAGACGGGGAGCAAAAAAAAGGATGACGAGTTTTTGGTGACTCTTCCCTTCTAAAAGAAGCTTATTATCGACCTCTAACTCCGTCCTTCCTTCCCCCCTTCACCTCTATAACAAACTCCCGCCCCTCCCCCCCCCCCCCCCCCCATCCCATCCCTGCCCGGCTCCTCCTTTTTCTTTTCTTCCATCCTCCATGTAGCATTATGGCAAAATGTTTTATCCGCAACCGTTTCCAAGACAGTGTCAATGCGCACACTCTTTGCGCATGATGACCATTACGTCATAAACAAAGACAAGGTGAATACTATATATCGCGTGTCGAGGTACTAGGTTTGCTCAAAGGCTTATTTGGAATATGACGTTAGCTTGTTATATTCCTCTTCCCCAGGGGGACCTGATCTCAACAAGGCATAGAAGTGCAGCTCTGGACTATTATTGATACCCCAAATAATATAGTTGAACAAGACCTCCATCTACAGAGGACACAGTCTCTTAGTTGGAGAAGAGGCGTTCGGGCTAAATCCGTTTCCTCACCCAGTCGGGCACTTTGAAACAATCATGAACATCTGAAACTACCACTACCACCCCATTGAAAGAAATCAGATGGTGACGTCATTTTTTAATTTTAAATAGGTTTAAATTGACGAGTCTTTTGTCTACGACCATACCATGCTGAACATACCGGTTCTCGTCCGATCACCGAAGTCAAGAAACATAGGGCCTGGTCAGTAATTGGATGGGAGACCGCCTTTGAATACCGGGTGTTGTAGGCATTTTTTTTTTTTATTTGAATTGATTTATTGGTTTCTGCATCTTTTTTTCTTTTTTTTTCATCATACATTTTCATGAACATAACATGGCTTCATACAATATTTTAAGTGTTCACGCTTATCTGGAGGAAAGACGGGGAGCAAAAAAAAGGATGACGAGTTTTTGGTGACTCTTCCCTTCTAAAAGAAGCTTATTATCGACCTCTAACTCCGTCCTTCCTTCCCCCCTTCACCTCTATAACAAACTCCCGCCCCTCCCCCCCCCCCCCCCCCCATCCCATCCCTGCCCGGCTCCTCCTTTTTCTTTTCTTCCATCCTCCATGTAGCATTATGGCAAAATGTTTTATCCGCAACCGTTTCCAAGACAGTGTCAATGCGCACACTCTTTGCGCATGATGACCATTACGTCATAAACAAAGACAAGGTGAATACTATATATCGCGTGTCGAGGTACTAGGTTTGCTCAAAGGCTTATTTGGAATATGACGTCATCTTTCATACGCCTGTCCAGAATGCATTGCATGAATCATGCCTAATAATGCGCACACTTTATTAAGTCTTTTGAGTAGTGTACTGTCGTCTGCTAGGTTATTGTTTATTCTTTCTTTCGTTTACTGCAGAGGCTTAATGCAGTGTAATTGCTTTACACCAAAATACTGTTCTATTTTCCAGTTCCCCCCCCCCCCCCACCTCATTTCCCCTCCATCTTTAAGGATGACACTTTAATACAAATTAAAGTTTATACAATCTTTGTTATGGGGTCATGAATTCGGTTCAGCTGAACATTTTGGAAGCATATGCGATGATACAATATTTGAATGATCGTTGTCGCGGTTGAAATTGAGTATGAAGGGATGAAGTTGTAATTTTTTTTTAATGCTTTTTTGCCTTTATTCAGATCTTCATAATTATACAAAATGATGAATTGGAAAACAATTGTTCTTACAGTATAAACATACATGTAGTACATTGTCTCATACATTATAAACACAGACATATTTTCAAAGTATTTTCTATAAGTATCCAAACTAATATAGTACACATTCAATCAAGTGTATAGCATGTGCTCCAATTCCTTTAAAAAAGGGAAAGGTGACTGTAATACTTTATATTAATATTTTTGGATACATTGTAAAAAGGAACATTTTTTACAACATAATATGCAAATTAATTAGTTCAATATAAATTAAGCAATCTGAACAAAGATTTTCTTATATAAACAAAAAGTATAAGGTGAAGGTGCTGCTTTATAACCCATGATAAAAAATTTGTTATATTTACATATAATGATATGGTGCATTTTTCATTATAACTATATGAGGGTCTTGTATCACTATTTATAAAGGCAATAAAAAGAATAAACTGAGACTTGAACCTTCATGTCAACTACAAAGTGTTATTAGTAACACGCTGTCCTTGCAGATTGAGCTAACGATGAGTTGATGACAGCTTGATTTGTATAATTACTATCACCGTATTGACCACCCTACCAGATTCCATGTGCGCATGCGCTGGTTTGGAGAAAGCACAGAATGGCTGCCTAATATTGGACTAATTAAAGTCCTTACTAACAATAGGAAACACTCTTCACCCATTGAAATTCCAAATACTGATACTAGCAATCCTTCAAACTTTAAGGTTATTGCTGATTGCATAAATGATCACTTTTCTTTTGTAGCAGCTGGTCTTCCTTGTTTGGATAAATGTAAATTGCCTGCATTTTTACCGTCGCATTGTACATGTCCAATCATCCAGCCTTTTGAAGTATACAAGCAATTGCAGTCTCTTAATCAACGTAAAGCTGGGATTTCTGGAGAATTTTTTTCCAGAATTTTTGCATGTTAGAAGGTTACTACAGTAGAAGGAATATATTAAGTAACATTTCATACAAAAATTACATATTTTTTTCATCAACCTTTTAACAATGTTACTGAGTCACTGTAAAGAGGTTGAGTTCTGGGAAGAGGTAAAAAATAATTTGTGAGCGTTATCATTGTTATTATGCAAGTGTGGAAGAACATCAAATTAGACATGTTCCCTGAAAAGCATGGCTCTTCAAATGCCTTCATATTCTAAATATGTCATGTAACATCGTAAAAATCCAGGGTCGGATTTTTACGCCACATGTTCGTGTAGTCCCATATTCATCTTTCTGTGTACAGTGTTTGTAACTTTACCAAGACTTGGCCACATTTCTTATCATTTTGATGATTCCAGAACCTTGCAAAACACACAAATTCTTATATGCTAGATGATCAACCTTTTCTGGTCGATTCCACACCGTTTCTTTCACACTGCAATCGCATGACCAGAACTCAACTTCATCTTTAAGTTAACTCCAAACACAAGTAATCAACAGAAAAACAATCAGTGTAAAATATTATAGCAAAGCCATTTATTGTATTAACAAATTCCCTTCCTCACAATGATCTGCATTATTTAATGACATGTTCAAAATTTACTGAACCACTCCTGTACTTGTTTCCAAATGGTTAACTGCTATCATGATGGATTGATGTTAGGATTGATAATATCAACAATGGTATTCTGATTTTATACAGCACTTCATGCATCAACAATTGTATTTTGGGTTTATACAGCACTTAATACATCTCTAATGTCTCTAGGTGCTTTACAGAAATATCAATCCCGGTCATCGGATTCAGGCTTGCCGGCACACAATGTACGCACACTTTCCACTGCCTGGGGAGTTTTCCAGCCAGGCACCATGTTACATATTATGCTCACCATGGTGAGTACACTACTGTTACTATTGCATCCTACTGGCAACAATTGAACCCCTGGATGGAGAGAACGTAAATAACAATGCCTCGCTTAAAGGCATCATTTAACAATGTTAAATCTGAGATGCACTGCCCTACCTGTTATCAGTGTCTGTTATATGGTGTAATATTGAAACCCTAAAAAAATTGTGCTTCAAAATGATCAAGAAGTGCCTCAAAAAAGTAAAAAATCTTTGAGTGACCGGTTTTACCATACTCGTTTTTCCCAATAGACTGTAGTTATATAAAAACCGTTACACAGTTAAAATTTTAGTGAACATGTTGTTTAAAAGTTTAAACAACTCTGGATTAACGGGTGACCTGATCTAAGAGTTGTTTAAAATGTTAAGCAACTCGAGTTGTTTAAAGTTTAAACACTTAGTTGATCAACATTTTGAACAACTTGTTTAAAATCACAATTTAAACAACCGGTGTTGTTTAAAGACGGTTGTTTAAAACGGAGCTGTTGTTCAGTGGGGGTTGTTTACACCAACTGGGTTGTTTAAAGAAAGTTGTTTAAAAAGGAGCTGTTGTTCAGTGGGGGTTGTTTACACCAACTGGGTTGTTTAAAGAAAGTTGTTTAAAAAGGAGCTGTTGTTAAATAATAATAATAATAATAATAATAATAATAATAATAATACTATTGGATTCTTATATAGCGCACGTATAGTGCAAATTCCTCAAGGCGCTCCAACATCACCCGGCTATGCTAGGCTGCCAAAGGACATAATACCGCGGCGGGACTCGAACCGTCGACAGTCCGGCGACGTTTCCACTCATCCACGACACCTCTACAGCTTGGTCGGCCATGATGTGAAACAAAGCTTTTAGCCAACGCGCACTTTACTGGCACGTGACACATGACGTCATATGTAAACAACACTGTCTAAAAGCTCTCGTGTAGTAAATATAGCAGTCATTAAATTTTAAACAGCGAATGTTTAACAAAATTACTTTCGTTTCGAGCAACATTGTTTACAATTTGTTCAACTGTTGTTTAAGATAGTGTACAACTGTAAGTGAACATCACTTTTTTAAGCAGCGTTTTTACTGTGTAGGAAAACAGAAAATTTAATTTTGATTTCCTATCATAAATATCTTGATAATGAGACAGGCAATCGGCTTGTAAAAGTCATGGGGTTCCTGACTGACCTAAAGGTTTATACTTATCATCGCAGCATGAGCTAAATCCAGGATTTTGTTTCAGAATCAGAGACAATGTTAACGAGTAACTTTAAGGACATACACATAAGCATCGTACACTCGTGTAATATGTTGAATACAGTAGAAATGTCTTGATGGAAGAATTTTGTTTGTCATCTTTGAACAGACCTTTTGTTTTTAAACAAATCTCTGTCCATTCATGGAAATAAGTTATTTATTATGGGCTGGCTGAAAATCAAAGATAACTGGCATTATGATGGTTGTTTGTAAAAGAGTGTAAATACATGCTTTAGAGGTCGTACTGTACAAAATTAGTCAGCTTGGATAACATCAAATATATACATGTACATGCATAAAATGGGGTATTTGATAAAGAGTGTCCCGTCACTGTGTGTATGGGTGGAGAGGTCAAGAGCTCTGTTCCAAAACATGCAACATCCACAGGTTTTTTAACATAATTCATTAAATTTGCAGAACCTGGATTTTCTTTTTGAAAGAAAGTGTCATCCCAATTCACTGTGGCAAAATAAGACCGAGTTTCATTCAAACTGAAAATACAAAATGGGAGTATGAAAAAGCTTTTTGGGTGTACCATGTTTTGGAACCATACTCTTCACATGTAAATGCCCTCTACTGAATATTCAAAATCATTACATGCTCTTCACTTTTCTGCTTATAATATATTCACCCCAAAATTAAGAATTTGTCAGTTTATAGACTTCATTGTAAAGGGCTGCAGAGCATGCAACATCTCTTAAGTGTGGGTTTATGATTGCTACCAGGGGCGTAAATCCGTACCGAGGAGTGGGGGGGGGGGGGATGATCGGCGATAGCCATCACATACTAGCACGAGCACACGCCCACACTAATTTACGCAAGCGCGCGCGATCGCGCACGCTCGAACACACAACACACACACACGAACCCACACACACACACACTTTTTTTTTTTTTAACAATTTTGTTTTATTTCTCCAAATGTGTAATACAAACCATGACATACAATTGAATAAAATAAACGTGTTCAATATTGATGCTTTTACATAAACATAATTAAACACAAACTTATTTGCAGTATCATATAACTTAGCAACAAAGTAAACGTATAAGTACCTAAACATAATATGTCAATTGTAAATGTTATTCACTTATATATTACAACAAAAAAACTTAAACAAATCTGGAGGTAATTTTACTGAAACAATCCTGCCCCCTCCCTGCCCCCTCCATCACACAAACATACTCACCCTCTATCACACAAACATACTCACCCACCCACACACATACTCACCCACCCACCCCCCCCCCCACACACACACACTACTCACTCAGTGGATGTCTGCCAACATTCCCAACTCAAGAAAAATATACTAAATAAGTTATCCAGGCCGCAAAATAGAGTTACGCTTTTAACAGGCTCACGGTGGAGAAGAAAACAAATCTTAATTAATCTTAAGCTGCTCCTACTTTAAGAAATGTGATCCCAGCTTTCCCATTTTAATTGCTTTTTTCTTTTCCTCATCCCTATACTTAAAAATGCTTTTTTTTCATTTTTTCTAAAGTTAGTACTCGCCCCCACCCCCCCCCCCGATCTTGACATAAATGTAACATACTTCACCATGAAAATGATAGTATTACACATTTTTATTCTATATGAACTACCTACCAACCCAACAAATATATCTCGCCATTCTAAATCTTTAATTTCATCTAACTCAAAAAGTTGTATTAAAGCCTGCCATATCCTTTGAACGCTCCCACAAGATAAAAATAAATGTTTGTATGTTTCTATTTCCTGCTTACAAAACGAACATAAATTATCACCAACAAAACCAAATCTATGAAGATGCTCATTAGTGTATATGGCTCCATGCAATAATTTAAATTGAAATTCACGTTGTTTTCTAATGAGTATAGTAATTCTTGGTCTAACAAATATTTCTTTTAATTCTTTATCTATAAAATCATAATCATTTTGCCCATCCCTTACCTGCAAATCATACGTTTGTTGCAGTGCTTTGATAAAATAATCATAGATTGTTCTTGAACCCACATCCACAAACTGTATTTTTTACTAGAAATATGGAAATAAGTATTAAAGCTTATCAAATCAACCTCGAGGAATTCTATTAACCCTGAATCATCCTTCCATAACCTGGGTATCGCATCATAAATATCAATAATCATAAGCAAATTATATTACCTTTCATACCGAGGTTCATAAAATATTTAACAGACTTAACATGGCCTTTCTCAACCAAGTGATTCAGTTGAACAATCCCTTTTTCAAACAAGTATCTATCAAATATACTTTTTCCATTTATACATATATTCTGATTATTAAAAATAATTGGATCAATATAACCCTCCAAATATCTTAAATTACTTGTCTCTTGCCATGCTTGCAACATTTCCATATAGTATGTTGGAATATCTAAAACGAGTTTAATCTTTTTTAAATCATAATCATAACATAACATAACATAGTCATAATCATGACATACTGTATACGTGTAGGCTATACAGTTATACATATATACAAAAATAACTCATGCATTATGCTGAAATAGAAACAATCACTTTTTTTTCTTCTTCTTCATCTTCCTTTTTTTTTTCTCTCTCTCTCTTTTTTGGTAATCTCAAGGGGGGGGGCGGTATTTGAACAGGCCATCCCCCCTCCTTCAACCGAGGGGGGGGGGGGGGAATGCATGAGTAGAACATTTGTCACATGCATGCATATTCACCTGTTATACACATTTTTACATAATAGCAGTGAAGGGATGTTCCTTTGTCTACCACAGCAATAATAATGAAGGTAGAATGAGGAACTGTATATTTTGTCCTCTTTCTTTGTCCATTCTTAAAAAAAAAATCTTTTAAAGAAAATATGAAAAAGGGTGCATTTTTGTAAGTTCATTTAGGGGATTCAATCACATATTTGATAACAAAAACACCAAAAAACATACAAACAATCAAACATTAAAATAGTTTGTTGGGACTAAAAAGAAAAAGTACAAAATAAAAGCGGGATTTTCGAAATTACGCATAGGGAAATAAAATGTTGGGGGATTTTTTCGCTCTCTCTTCTAAAAATCGTGGATCTGTTCTGATGTGTAAATGGGATTGATTCTACTTGAGCTTAGACTTGTGGAAAAAAAGAAGAACAAAATGTTATAGAGTTTATTCCGCTGTTTTGTTCTCTGACAGTCACTTGCAATAAGACCATCTTTGCATCAGAGGGTTCGTTCACATCTCCTAATCACCCAGGGAACTATCCGACCGATATTAACTGCATCACCAGAATTAAAGTTAATCCGGGTTACTGGATTGATCTGACCTTTCAAAGCTTCGAGTTAGAACCGGCTCCTGGCTGCATATTCGACTATGTAGAGGTAACAATACTGCAATATAGCTCTCTGTTGTGGTTTGTTCATACTTACATTATAAAACGTTTCCGATCGCGTTCTCTCTCTCTCTCTCTCTTTCCAGTCTCCTTTTTTAAAAATAATCTTTCTCTGCTCTTTTAATTTCAACTATTCTTCTCTCCATCTTCCATTTCCTGTTCTCGATTATGCTTTATAAATGCTAGTGGTATTCTAGTAATTTACTCATTCTATTTTATTAACTTAAAAAATTCATCAAGAATATTATAACACATTTTCAATACACTTGGCAAATTATAAAGAGTTCAATTGTTTCAAATGAATCATAATCGCATAAATTCGGTTCCTCTCTCTTTCTACGCAGGTATTTCAGAATCGCGAAGACGGAACATGGACATCAATTGCAAGACTTTGTGGAACTCGAAAATTTCGTTCCTCGGTAGTAGTTGAAGGTAGCTCTGCTAGCGTCTTGTTCCATAGTGACGTCCATGGGTGTCGATCTGTAACTGATACCATTGTTACCAGGCGGGGTTTTGTTGCCAATTTTAGTGAACTTGATCCCTAAAAGATCTAAGTAGGACAAATTATAAAGGCGTCATCAAAAACAATTTTCTGTAACGGAAACAAGTACTTAATTTCACAATACTAGTCATGGTTAGTTATCCAGGCTAGTCAGAGCCGGTTTTAATTTGTTGACAGATTAGGTGAGCTTGGTCCCTAAAAGAAATTAGTAAACTAAATCATGAAGGCGTTACGCAAAATTATTTTCCGTAATGAAAAAAGTAATTATTTTAAATTAGTAGTCATGGTTAGTAAGTTATCCAGGCCAGTCAAAGGCGGTTTTAATTTTAATTAGTAAAATAAATCATGAAGGCGTTACCCTAAATAATTTTATGTTACGAAAACAAAAGTACTTAATTTCACAATACTAGTCATGGTTAGTTATGTAGGCCAGTCAGAGATGGTTTTAATTTGTTGCCAATTTGAGTGAGCTTGATTCCTAAAAGAAATTAGTAAAATAAATCATGAAGGCGTTACCCAAAATGATTTTCCGTAATGAAAAAAGTAATTATTTTAAATTAGTAGTCATGGTTGGTAAGTTATCCAGGCCAGTCAAAGGCGGTTTTGATTTTAATTAGTAAAATAAATCATGAAGGCTTTACCCTAAATTATTTTCTGTAACGAAAACAAAAGTACTTAATTTCACGTTACTAGTCATGGTTAGTTAGTTATCCAGGCTAGTCAGAGCCGGTCTTAATTTGTTGCCTATTTAGGTAGCTTGATCTTTAATTATGAACTATATGAACATAATCTCAGAGTCGTCATCTGAAAACATAGTTTTGTGGAAGGAAATCATCTAGTTTCTCCATAGTAGTTGAATAACATTCTACTAGTGTCTTATTTCACAGTGACATCATTGTTAACATACGTGGTCCTTCAGTGTTGCCAATTTGGTTAATGATTGATCTTAACAATAAACTATATATCGACACAACCACAAAGGTGATATACTAACACACATTTTGATATTGATGATATAAGTTCCTGACATATGTACGCGTATTATGTGAATACAACAAAAAATCTCTATTACTGTTGAGATCACAATTCGTATCATGATTCATATTTGTATACTAATATCAACATCAGTGGCGTACGCAGGATTTTTTCAATTTGAAATCAGGCCGAAAATTTCGCAACGACTCAGCCAGCCGCTGAATAAGCGGACACTTTTTTTGACAGTAAGGTCACCTTTTTAGGTCAACCATTGGCATAATTTTTTTTTTTTTTTTAATAATTATATTTTAAAAAAAAAAGGGGGGGGGGTTTCCTCCAAAATACACGCATTAAAAATACCAAAGGGGGGGGGGGGTTAACGCCCCCCCCCCTACGTACGCGCCTGATCAACATACTAACCGGTAATCATAGCACCACACAAAATTCGGTCTGAAATACATCATATTATCAGACTTAATATCATTAATAACAACAATTATAAACTATTTACAAAACATCTCTTCCACAAGCAGTATAGAACAAATCATATTCTGGGTATATATTTTGTTTAACTTTAAGATCTCGAATACACTTTCTTGAATACTATCAAAACGAGACACTACACACAATACTAATACATGAATAATTTCCTGATAATAATTTACAAGGTGTATAATAATTCAAGTACGAATCAATATGATAATAATGATATATTTTATTTGTTACATTTGAGTACTGAGTATGATAATTCCATTGTTTAATGAGGTTAAACAAATGAATATAAAGAATGGATGTGGAGTTTGTTGGTGTACCAGTATAAAGTAATACTAAAGCTTAAAGGCCCACTGCACTACTTGTAGCTACTTGCGCCCTCTATATAACAAGCCATGCCTAATCGGTGACCATTGGTCCCCCATGATCCTCTTTTTCTTGTGTTAACTGAGAGCTGAGTTGATGAGATAACTACCTGTCCAGTGACCTTGCAGGGCAGTCTAATCCCTCCTGTAAACTATGGCAGATACGCTTTAATCATTATATTAGAAATTCCGTTAATGGATTCCGAATAATGATATTTGGAAACGGAAAGAAATATAATACTGCATGTGCATATTTCTTTAGATGTTATTACTCTGCTTTGATCGTCAAATCATGCATACATTGTTCATTTGCCTTAACTGAATTTTCAAATAAACACAGGAGTATAATATATAGGCAAAAGCCTGAGGTTACTTTGGAAGCGCCATAAGGACATTTTATCACAATGCGATATGAAAATAGTATAATTTTACAATTATCATAAACATGATTTCATGGTTTCATCATAATTGGACTTATTATGCATTACTGTGTTTTAGATAGATTGAATAGTGCCACGTTGCATAGCAGTGATGGTAACTTTGCAACGAATGGTAACTTCCATAGAAACCTGACTTTGACTGGCTGTTGAGTGATGTTGCCATTATATGCTAGTAAATATTGATGGAAAAGTTACCGTCACTGGCAGGTTTTATGCAACGGGCCCCATATTTCCTTTTTTGAAAAAGAGAATTTTCAAGTTCTTTCAATGAAATTTGAATAGGCTTTGATATCTAATTAAGAAAGATGGCACACAATATGCTTTGAATGTATCACAGTTAAATTATATATGTCGTGCCAATAAGGGAGTTTACAGATACAATCTGCGCATGGGCAGATAAAGGTCATTTGTACCAAAAAGGTAAAACCCACAGAGATGAATACTGGATATGCGCTCATGAAAGTTATGTAACATTATTCATTTATGCACCAACGGTACGTTATATGATACGCAGGTGGAATTATTCTTTTCAAGAGGGCAAACAAAAGGTATTTATGAAGCACATCTAGGACTTTCGCAGTTATTATTCTAATATGCTCAAAGTGGAACTTCTCCATGTGTAAAAAAATCTGTGGATATTTGGGGTCATTTGTACCATGTGCTATCTGTAAACTCCCTTATTGGCAGAAATACTTTTCTTGTGATTGTTGGGAAACACTTTCCATCAATACACATTGTATTTCTACACCTGGAACCGTCTTATAAAGAGTTGCAATTAATCGCAACTTATCTGCAATTTATATCAATCGCAACTGTGTACATAAGAGATAGGAGACTGCAAATTCGCGATTGGTTGGAGGACTTTCAATTAATTTGGATCAATCGCCACTCTTTATAAGACGGAGCCCTGGTCAGAAAAGAATAAAAGATTTGATTTCAGGCAATGCTCTAAAATTACATCCAGTATAGAATTGCAAACGCCTTGTTTAATTTGTGTTGTTTTCTTTTTGTCTCCGTGTGCTATGGGCGTCCACAGATATCTCAGTTCTGTAGCCTAAAAGAAAGTGCTGTGAAAAGAGTAAAGTGCGGATTAAGGAACCACGGTGAAAATGAGTCCGTCTTGCTAAATTACGTTTAAATGCATTTGTGATGCGACTCAGAATACTGTTCTTGATATATACAGTCTGCTGAAACATGGAATGGTGTTGAATAATTCTTGTTCAACATTAACTCAACACCCTTCTGGCTCTCCGCATACACTATCATGTTTATGCCTATGTTTATCTTGTATCTCACACCAATGGGAAACAAATGTATGTTTTATCATGGACAATAAATATTAAATCTTCAAATTGGCAATCATCTTAAAGAATTTCGAGTGAAAATAAAAATAAAGCAGTTAAACCTGCTTTAGTGACCATCTGTCTAAAAAGACCATATTTTTGTTTGTATCCCTTGAAAGTAGTTTCTCAGTGAGACATGTACTAAAGAAAACTGAAGATAAAGACCACCTGCCTATAAATAATAAAGACCACTTTTCTTGTCTCCCTTGGGTGGTCTATATAGACAGGTTTCACTGTATTAAGGATTTATACAAGTTGTGAAAATCAATTATTTTGAACTAGAAATGTTCGAACTGTGATGGGAAGCAATGACGAATATCGTCATATGGAAATGCTTCGTATGGAAACCATCTTGTTTTGATTATTGGTGTAATAAAAAACACAATTAAATTGCAAAATGGTTAACATACATTGTGGACTGATTTGTGGACTTATAAAATCTTCGTTTTTGTTTATACTATGCACTCTATACTTACACTTCATCTTCGTAGTTCTTTGGCGGCGCTACGGCGATGATCATTCTCAGTATTTGAGATCCCTGTCAGTGTAGAAGAAAAATCATTTATAAATATATTATTTCTTCAAATTTCATTAAGAACACAAATGCATACACCTTAAAAATCAACCTGGTAAAGCACGTCATTCTTTAAAATTCGATAGGAAACTCTTTTTTTCTTTTAAAAAAAAAAACTTTTAGCTTAAGAGTCTTTTTCTTCTCAAAAATTAAAAACTGACTCAAAAGATGACATTTAATATCACCGAAACGAACTACGATCATAAACTTTTCTAACAAGATTTGTGGCGTGTTTGTAAACTATGGGGTACTGACAGACCCTGTGCACACGAGGCGTTATTTATTGACGCAGGAATGCGTCGCTAACTCCCGTGTTCTTTGATCTGCAAGCTCAGCGAGGCCTCATAATTAAAATGATTATAAAATGTGCTATGAGCTCATAACTGCTTTTACAGGCTTAATGAGCGAGTTCGTAATTAGGATTTGCGCATGGGCAGATAAAGGTCATTCGTACCCAAATTGTAAAACCATTAAGACGAATACTTGGATCGTGCTCATGCAAGTTATGTAATCAGTATTCATTTATGCACCAACAGTACATTTATCTGATACACAGGTGGAAGTATTCTTCTCAAGAGGCAAACAAAAGGTATTCATGAAGCACCTCCATCACTTTGGCAGTGATTATTCTAAAATGCACAGGTGGGAAGTATCCATCGTGTCTAAGATCTGTGGGTATTTTGGGGTCATGCGTTCCAGAGCTATTTACGAACTCGCTCATTAGCGCAGGTAATAACGCATTCAAAATGGCGTCGTGTGAAACGGATAATACGCTGAAAACTATCAAAGCGTTTGGTGTTATTTTCCCTTTTTTATGTTTGCGTTAATCATACTCACGTCAAGTGTTCCCTTCATGTGGTCTTTGAATGTAGTCTGCGCCGTTTCCAAGGGGACGTCAATCAGCTTCTTTCCCTCCAGCATTAAGATCTGATCACCCTTGCTAATGGCTCCTATAATATTGCAATAAGAAATGATTTAATGAGTTCAGTGGTTTCATCATATCATCTTGGAAAAGCGGATTGTCGTAGATTCGAGTCCTGGGCCACTGGGGCCCGTTTCACAAAACTTGTCATCAGTGACTCATGATAGTTTTTGTTGTAAGCTAGTGAAATCCTTGCTTCTGATTGGTTATCAGCAGATTAGTCACTGAGTTTTGTCATTTTTCATTGAAAAAATGTTTTGTGAAACGGGTCCCTGGTACGGCACTAATGCTTTTGGGCAATACATTAACATACATTTGCCACTCCATACCCAGGAGAGTAATTGGGACCTGGTAGAATGACGAAAATCATTTTGGTCGTAATTGCCATGGGCCTTTATAGTCCTTATGGTAAGAATACTCCCCACGGGAGATGGTGCACACATTGTTTCGCGTGAAAGAAATCCACCACAGCGGTTCGAGTCCCAACGCGGCACTAATTCCTTTGGCAAGACACCTTCATTTGCCACTTTCCACCCAGGTTTCAAATAGGTATTGGTATATGAGAGAATTCCGTGAATGACGTGAGCACCGAAATATTATAGCGCCTTGAGCGCCTTGCGTGATGGATAGTTATATGTGCGATAAACGTAACCTATCATCATCATCATCATGGTCATCATCATCACAATCATTACCATCATCATCAACATGTGATTTGACTTGATTTTTTTAATGTTTATTCAATCAATCTCACCCTGTACACGTACACATACAGGCGGTTGCACAAAGTTTACGATTAATTTAAAAGCGAGTGATCAATTCGAATCAATCGCAACACTTTATACCAGGGTACCCAGTATCAAATCCTTATCTGGGACCAGTCGTATAAAGAGCAGTGACTGGTCCGAATCAATCGCATGATTGCAGTCTCCTATATATCTTATGTACATAGCTGCGATTGATTTCAACCCTTTATAACTATAAGACCCTATTTCACAAAATGACGTCACACATACCACTTTTAGCAGCCGCACCGCCCTCTAGCACCTCTGCTACCACCACCCTCCCAAGAAGGGGTGTATTTGAGCCCCCCTCGAGGTACATCTCTAGCGGTCCATCCTTCACGATCTCAACCTTTCTCAGAGTTCGATCATCAATCTGGCGTGTAGTGAACTGATGGTAACATATTGGTAAAGGTAAATAGCGAATTAATATAACAGGGGGGTATTTCACAAAGATCCTAAGTTGAACTTATCTCTAAGTTGGACTTAAAAATTATGGAAAGCCATTAGCATCTTTGAAAATATTTTGTAAAAGTTATTTTGAAAGGCATAACATGTTGATTCAAATCATTCATATTTTCTATCATCAAAGAGATTTCATGTTCTTGTTGTGGAATTTATAAAAAGTCTAAAATACTTGAATTTCTGCTTTTGAATATATTTCATTTTAAGGCTCCAATGGCTGTCCATAATTTTTAAGTCCAACTTAGTGTTAAGTTCTACTTAGGATCTTTGTGAAACACCCCCCTGAACTGTTTAGCACTACCTCAGCGAGTATTAAAACGTGATCTTGAAAATTGAACGATCAATTTACTCTTGTTGGCAAATCTGAAAAAAGAAGAAAGGGTTCTAAAAAAAAACTTTGGCTCTTCGGCAAAATTCGAAGTTGGAGGACCCATATTTTAAAGCAAATTCCCCTTCCTCCAAAATCCAAAATGGTCTGGCGATGCCACTTCACGCATATATTCGCATTCTTTCCAGAACCCAATTAAATTAAAAAATTCACGTCTAATCAAATAATAACAATCTCAGAGAATCCACCTTTATAGTTTTTGCTGTATCTCTCCTGATCAAATATAATAACTTGAACAATTTTACCCCTTTATTATTTTTTTCCTCCATTTCTTTGACGTTAGATTACAAAAATCCAAAATGCCGGAAAAGGGTATTCTTTTTAACGTGACACTTATCACCTATGGAGTTCTTGCTAATTCTCTCCCGACCAAACATGGTAACTTAAAAAGTTTTACCCTTCTACTATATTTTTCATTTCGTTGACGTTAGATTACAATAATTCATACAAGTTCCTCCATTTTCTCTGCAGTTTTCATTTAACGTAATTATTATCAATATTATTGGCGGATGACCTTTCTTCCCCCCCCACCCCCTACTTGACAAATGCGATATAACTGACTACTATATAGTATTCAGTATTCAGATTTTTTTTTAATTCTTTTTCAATTAAAGATCGATCAATCGATCTTATTTACTGGGTTTAAACCACAAACATGTTTCAATAATTTAATTTCTCCCAGGAAGCATTTTATTTATAAAAGTTATTGACCTATGGCGGACTAATGAATATTAATAAGTCGAATTGAATCAGGAGAGCTTGGGTATTTGTTTCTAGTTCATCTTGACTGTGCCATGGACCAGTGCTGGCCTGGTGGAATAAAGTTGCTGCCCGGCAAGCGGCAAGCAGTAGATGGCAGGTTCATGTGCCTCTGGTCCCAAGATTTTTTTCTGACTTGTTTTTCAATTACAGATCGATCAATCGATCTTATTTACTCGGTGTAAGCCACAAATATGTTTCAATAATTGAAATTTCTCCCAAGAAGTATTACATTTATAAAAGTATTCAGTATGCTGCCAATTTGATAATGTTACCATGGAGTAAGGATCACTGGTCCACCACTCTGGCAGATTGGAAACAGGTTTGGGCTTCGGTTTGGGCTTCGGTTTCTCATCCTGTATAAAAAAAGAAGACATTTATTGCGTTTTAATTAACTTGACAAAGGATAAAGATATGATATGCTATAAAGATCGCAAGTATATGCCATGTCTATTCTTATGGAAGTATTTTGATAAGACAGGCTCCAAGAAATTAGCTTCCTGTTTATTCATCAAGAACAAAGACAGAAAACATGCACTATCATTTTAATATTACTCGAATCTGTATGTTTACTGTAATCCCTCTGTTTATTTTATTTTTCTGTGTGTGTTCATAACTCAATTCATGTTGAAAAAACGTTATTTGGCTAACGACCTACTGGAAGAAAATCAAATGTAATTGAATGACTATGACGGTTAGCAAATCAAGATAAACCATTAACATATATTTGATATTTGATACATTACGCTTAAGATGACTGTTTTCAAAGTTCTAATAGCGATCAAAATTAAAACTTATAATATGAATAGCAGCATGCATAACACATGATACAGCGAAGCAGGACATCTGGGACAACTATCCCGGAATAACATCTCTCCGTTAACTACACATGATAAACACACGTAGGATAAATAGTAGCTTTTCGAAAGCCCTTCGAGGACAATATTTTCTGACTGCTACCCCACACCAAGACAATTTTACAGGTTAAATATATATGAGACAGACTGATATCCAGGGAAATTGTTGCAGAGGTAGTTGTTTGCGTGTTATATGGAATTATTACAAATACACACATGATTAATTAAAAGAATTGAAAAAACATAACACACGTCAATGATTACGGATATACAAGTGAATAAACAGTATGTTTTAGGAGCATGCAATGAATCAGTTTAATTCATCACTTTAAAATCAGCTTCTTTAAAAAAAAACAATCTTAATGGGTGCCTCTAACTTTGGTTAAATCCCCTCCCCCTCCATTGGTAAGAATGCCATTAAAAAAAATTGATAAGCCTTTTCTATCTTGTATTCTTGTTAATCTGATTTTTCCTTCTTCTTCTTCTCCTCCTCCTCCTTCTTCTGCTCTTCATTCTTCCTCAACTTATATCTTTTCTTCGCCATTTTTCTCTTTCTCCTCTCTCTCTCCTCGACCCTATTCTTCTGTTCTGTTTTAATCTCCCTGTTTTTTCAAAATGCATATCAAGACTTCTCATTATTGTCCAGTTTGAAAAAAGTACGATAACAAATGAAAGGGAAGGGAATGTAAGCATCATTTATTTCAAGTGGAATATTGGTGAGTTAAGGGGTGATAACATATTGCTCCGGTTGTCTCATTTTCGCTCGCCAGCACAAACGTAGCTAGTTCGCCGTCACTAACCAACTAGAATGTTCCATTCTGTTGCAGGTTGTATAATTATGCCCTTGGGTATGTTTTTGAACCGGGTGTGCGGAAATGGTGTGTTGGGTAGGGGAAGTGAGAGTGTTCACGTGTGTGGTAATTGTATGTGTGTCAACAATTAAAGACTAATACATGACAGATGGCTTATCATAAATCTACAATGACGAGTAAACTGTGTACATCACAGTCCACAGATAAATGTGCCTTGAACGTATAGCAGACGGCAATCGGTGGATCAGACGACACTTGATAGTGATGAATTTTTAACGATTTTTTTCGGTAAAAGTCCATAGGCTAACATGTTAGGCTGCTGACTCTGACGATAGGGGGCGTTGTCAAATGAGACTAAACGGAGCTATATGATTGTTATGTTAGTAAGCTGTAAGTGTCTGATGACTATTAAACACGTGACACGACACAAACATATCACTTAGAAGCGGGTTGTTATACATTAGTCTTTTCAAAACATTTTGTTAATACTTTATACCGGACATCCCATTACAGCGGACATCAAATGTGCAATTTCAGCAGACAATAACTACTCTGCCGAACAGCATGCTCCTTCATACAATCGTTCATCACTTACAACCTCCTCATTGACCGGTTTATAATACGACCAATGAGTCCCAACCTCCAAACCGCCCTTCCGGATCGCATCGCCGGCACCACTCCCGGATACCACCGCCGTTGCCAGGGGAACGCCCGCATCCTTGATGAGAGGAGAAGGCGGGGCTGGTTCCATCTGGATAGCATCCTCCTGTTATGGGTGGATTGATAGGAGATGTTGATTAGCATATATTGAAGAAAACAGCATGAACTTGAACCATTTTTTGATAAGCATGGCATCACTATGAATATGACGGACAAAGAAAGAGGACAAAATATACAGTTCCTCATTCTACCCTCAACAATTGCTGTGTCAGACAAAAGAACTTCCCTTCACTGCTATTACGTAAAAATGTGTAGAACAGGTGAATATGCATGTGATACCTGTTCTACACATTTTCACATAATAGCAGGTAAGGGATGTTCCTTTGTCTACCTGAGGAACTGTATATTTTGTCCTCTTTCTTTGTCCGTCATATTCATAGTGCATGCAATCGTTGATGTAGACAAAGGGATAGTCTCTCGCATTTACACTACCATACGCCTCATCAGAGACGTCGTATGGTGTTTAAGGGATGCGTTACAAATTTAACCCTCTGATGAATGTTTCTAGTATTTGTATGGTTCTGAAATGCAGAGGAGCGCACAATTATATTACTAGATTATCATTATTTCGACCTCCTCTTCAGCATGTTCGGGTTAAAATACACAGAATGATCTCGACCTGATGCATGGCATATATCAAATGAGTCGGCGTATGCTGGTTCCGTCGTATACATTGGATACGCAACTGAGCCGACAAACATGCACGTTTATAAAATATATAATGGAAGACGAACTTCTACTTTCGGACATATGAATCATAAAGATCATATTACAATTATTTATTTTTTTTTAAATATAATTATTATTATTTTTTTTTTTTTTTTTTTATTATTATTATTATTATTTTTTTTTTATTTTTTTTTTTTGGGGGGGGGGGGGTCTCTACAACATGCCACAAGAACGCCCGTCACAAAACCTGTCAAACTTCACTATAATATAGATAAGAGAGACATTCAGTAGCAGATATTGACGTTGGTGCCACGTGACAACTTACCTTCATATTATATCTCTTCCATAATAAGGAAATTGAGCATGATAAAACAAAACGAGGAAGGAAAGAGAAAAATGGAGAGAGAGAGAGAGAGAAAGAGAGAGAGAGAGAGATAGAGAGAGGGAGGGAGAGTGGGAAAGGGGGGGGGGGGGTAAAGCGGAATATTTAGATAAGATAAGAGATAGCAATATCAAGAGAGGAAAACAGTGTGAAGGAAGGGAGAACAGAGGGAAAATTACAGTGGGAGAAAGAGGGAGAGAGTTAAGAGAGAGAGAAAGAGAAAGAGAGAGAGGGAAAGAGAGAGAGGGAGAGAGAAGGGAGAGCGGGAGAGAGAGAGGGAAAGAGAGAGAGGGAGAGAGAGAGAGAGAGAGAGAGAGAGATGGAGATGGAGACCATAGAAACAATATTTAGAGAGAAGAACCGAAGTGTGTCAACTGGAAAATCTTTTTAATACAATGGAATAAATACGGAGTAATTAAAACCGCGTTACTTCCATTACACCGCACTGATACACATACAAATGGACGCCCTATATACACCATAATATTGTTTCCACACTTTAACAGATAAATCATTTCATTGTGTTATATAAGTAATACGAGGTCCCCTTCTTCATCTGTTATTGATATTCAACAAAAGATTTCGAAATACATGACGCGTTAATAAATAATCGTATATATTTATGTATGTTTTGATTTGTCTTACTTACATGTAGCTTTTTTTTGTTTCACTATACCATGCTGATAGAGGCATGAGATTGCAATGGGTGGATTAAAATTAAATAAAATAAGTATAAAAAGTGACAAAGTTGCTGATGGAAGTGCTCAGTGCACTCAAGGAATAAGTCCTACCAGGTAAACCCGCTTACTACACCTGGGTTGAGCGTGGCAAATGTAGTTATTAGCCCACCTACCTCCCATGACTTGAGTACGATGTTGAGATGGTCGCTGCTCTTGAGGGCCATCAGGGCTTCGGCGTGGGACACGTCATCGAAACTCGTCGAATTCACCGACTTGATCTGGTCTCCAACCTGTAGATGAAAGTGTTATTTTCAACGTTATGCATGATCAGAGGAATTAAAGCTTTTTGCTTCATTAAACTGTAATTAACACAAGTATGCATGAAAAAAAGCAATACAAGAATACGTTGAATCTCATGCTACATGTATATGAGTCAAGAATCACTGACATAATCATATATGGGGACACATCTACCTGTCCCCATCGAAAAGCAAAAAAAAGAAAGAAAGACAGTGAGAGAGGGAGAGAGAGAGAGGAGGGGGAGAGAGAGAGAGAGAGAGAGAGAGAGAGGGAGGGGGGAGAGAGAGAGAGAGAGAGAGGGGAGAGAGAGGGAGAGAGAGAGAGAGAGAGAGAGAGAGGGGGGGGGGGACGTTTCAACTGAACCAAGACTTCATGTTAAGATTATTTTATTAAAATTGTTCACACTTTTTTCTATCATAGTTCCTGTCAACACCATTCCTAAATTAAAACTAGTATTTTTTTTTGGGACCTCCCTGATTACTAGTAATAGTATCTGTCTCACTCCTCTTTGCTCTCTCTCTCTCTCGCTCTGTCTGTCTGTCTGTCTGTCTCTCTGTCTGTCTGTCTCTCTCTGACTCTCTCTCTCTGACTCTCTATTTCTCTCTTTCTATTTCGGGTCATTCTCTTTTTTAAATTCCTTTCCTTACTGATCTCTCGAGCTCTCATCGCACCCCCTCCCCCGAAAAAACAACAACAACACAACAACTCCGGCTTGGTCCTATAGCTACGTCCCTAGATGTTGTTTGTTGTTTGTATAGCTTTCATCATCTTGTCATTTGAGTCGCTGAATCGAGCCCCAAACCCGTCGGCACAATCACTTATTGACCACAAAGGTGATGTGAGGTGACTCAAAACACATTAACTACTAAAAGGCGTTGATGCCGGCAGGTATAGACTGACATTTTTGGAAATATAATTATATACAGTGTATTTCTTTAAATATTATAGGTATATGACATCCCTCACTCTTAAATGTTGGTCTAAAAGTTGGAATTTTCTTTTATAACAAAAAAGAAAAAAAGAGAGTTACTGTATACAAGACTACTGTATACAAATTGAAGTAAGGCCAAGATATTTTCTGTTTTAAAATAACTGTTTTGGATGATAAGGAAGAAATTGTTCAGACAACAACAAAAAAGCAGTAAAGACGAAATCGTTCAGGGAGGCCTAATAGTAATACAAGAATATTTCAAACAACGATTAATTCTGAAATACTCATGAAGGTATATTTCTGTGGAAATATTCCTGATGGTATATTCCTTTGGTATATATTCATGATGGCATATGGCTTTGAAAATATTCATGATGGTATATTCCTTTGGTATATATTCATGATGGCATATGGCTTTGAAAATATTCATGATGGTATATTCCTTTGGTATATATTCATGATGGCATACGGCTTTGAAAATATTCATGATGGTATATTCCTTTGGTATATATTCATGAGTCATGACGGTATTTTGCTTGAAAATATTCATGATGGTATATTATTTTGGTATAGATTCATGAAAGTATATTGCTTTGACAATATTCATGATGGTATATTCCTTTGAAAATATTCAAGCTGGTATATTGCTTCGAATATATTCATGATGGAATACTGCTTTGAAAATATTCATGAAGGTATAGCATATTCCGTTTATCACATTGGCTAAAATAGGTATAAACATATTTTCCCTTCTCCTTTTCAATGTTTTCTAACTATTACCGAGTCATCTCTCTGGCATCTGTCATCCATTTATCATAATTATTTACATGATATTTCGACGTCTGATCCCCATGGGAATAAGAATTGAATGTTTGGAAGTAATATCTAGACAGGTCTAAGGCCAAATAATATTATTCGGTTTTTCGTCGTCTCCTCCTTCCTTAACTATTTGTCTATACTTGTCCATTTTTATATCATCTAAATGACATTACTGCAACGATGATCACATTTCTTTGATGCTCCCCTCCCCCTAATGCTCTACTATACAAACATGCCCATGTAACATGTGTTCCTCTTCCCTCATTGTTCCCATACCTCCTAAAAAGAAAATGGTCTTTAAGATGCATTTTGTGAGCAGAATACATAAACGTTAGCACCCATGGTTTTATAATATCTCTCTCCTTTTTTTTCATTCTTCGTGAACGAATTGAATCTGCTAAAACATGCAAAACTACAACAAGAAAATGCAACCATACATAATCACAATCCAACACACCACATCTATCAAAATAAACGTAATGTCTGAATCAACAAAATATAAGCACCATTAGTTTTATAAACTTTCTCTAGTTTTCCCCATCCATGCACTCATCACAACCAAATCCTGAAATCCAGAACGAAATCCACCTAAACCTTCAAAAAATGTATAATATTTTAAAACCTGAAGGACGTTAGCTCATATCAATAAAAACAGAAAATTAAATCCCATTTTTAGCTGATGTATGTTTGGAGCCAGAAAGGCGTCAAATCAGATTTCACGCTTTTCTGGCTCTGAACAGACATTTTTCAGTTTCGGTTTAGTTTATTTCATTTTTCACAGTCCCATTCATTACATTAATCATACACAATAAGAATAAGTTCTTGTTATTTCAAGAGATGTAATAAAAATGCATACTATTATATCAAGCCATGAAATCAATATTACAGTCAAAATTACATACGGACATATAAATACGATTGTATGGTATTTAAACTAAAATTAGACAAATATATTTGCAGTGATATATGAGGGAATCTCGTAAAAAGCTAAATTTGTAAATTGTAGATCCCTTATAAAAAAAAAGAGCCGTCTTCTGTACTCACCTGAAATCCAAGTTTTTCTGCGAGGGTACCCGGGTTGAGCTTGTGGATGAAGATACCGGGGCGATTGGTCCTGCCGCTGCTGATGCCACACCCTAATTTTTGCCCCCCTTCCAAGTTGACAAAGATGGTCCTCTCCTTTGCGATGATGTTACGGGTTGAACCGGGAAAAATCTCCGCCAGTGGGGACCGCGGCTCCTAAACGTTTTATCGAGAAAGGGGTAACAAACAAATGGGAGAGGTAAATTACTTTATTAGTTCTTAACTATCTAGGTGTTTAACACCCTCACAAACACACATAGATGGTAGAAAATAGCAGTAAAGATTATTGAAAACATACGTTTAACAAGTTAGGACTTAGTTCAAAATTGAGTTTAGAATTTACTACATTACTTACTGGTGATTTTGGTCCCGTTTTCACAAATTGCCACGAGACTGGATCCGATCCCGTGTCTTTGATTGGCACAAGTCCGATTCCTAGATCAAATAAATGAATAATTATAATAAAAATTTAATGATTAAAGTAATTTAAATACAAATCTTTGAGAGTTCATTTCTTTACTAGTATGACCGGTTTCAATTTATCAATATGATATGTCCTGTATAAAAAATATATTGGTTTTTAAATGGTTGAGAGCTCTTCACGAGAAAAAAGATATGGCAACCATTTTAAGGTTGCTCAGAAAAAAGTACTATTTGGGAGTTGAAATGTTGTTTTGATGAAACATGTTTAAGTTTGAATACATTTTTTTCTTTTTTTAAAAGCAGTTTGGAGGAAGTAAAAAATAATCTAAAATAGATGTCAAATACATTTTTCTTTTAGTATCATCAAATACAAGTACATTCAATTCTAAGTCTGATATTGCTTTAAGATATACATGGTCACTGATGATATCAAATCGGTTACTTTTGGTGTATGAAAATACAGTCAAACCTGCTTTGGTGACCACCTGTCTACAAGGACCATGGTTTTTGTTTCCATTGAAAACGTTTTCTCACTGAAACATGTACTAAAGGAACCTGTCTACAAAGACCACTTTTTTGTTTCCCATGGGCGGTCGCTGTAGACAGGTTTGACTGTAGCTATCAGAATGACCTCTGACCTTTGATCTTGAGTGTGAGCATCTTCTTTAGTTTCATGGCTGACAGCGCCTCGTTGTGTGTGACCTGAGAAACATTGTACCCGTTCACGTGTATGATCTCGTCACCCGGCTGCATTTGGGAGGGGATGGGAGAGAGAGAGGGGGAAAGAGAGAGAGAGAGGGAGGTGGAGAGAGAGAGAGAGAGAGAGAGATAGAGAGAGAAAGAGAGAGAAGGGGATAGCAGGAGGAGAGTGGAGGGAGAAGGGAGGATAGGGGAGGAGAGGAGAGTGGAGGAGAGGGGAGGAGAGGAGGGAGAGAGAAGGAGAGAAGGATGGGAGGTAAGGGAGGGAGAGAGAGAGAGAGAGAGAGAGAGAGAGAGAGAGAGTGAGAGACAAAAAAAATGTCACTAAACATGTGTCCGTTTTTTCACAATTTAATTTTTTTTCTCGGGTGTTTGCATGCATTGTGAAAAGTGGGCCTTTGTTTCGAGAAAAATCCCCCAAATGGCCCTATGTCTCATTTTTTTCCAATCGTGATCCTATTTGCTTACGTGCACGACAATGGCCTGGTATGTGCCACGGAAATTTAGAATGAGAAGGAAAAAGAGCAGATGTCAAGATAACAGGGGCACTTATCAGAGGTGATAAGAGGAAGGGGCATTTTTACAAATCAATAGGGGCACTTGTCAAAGTAAAAGGGGCACTTTTTCTATGTAAAAAAGGGGCACTTATTAGAAAGTTAAAAGGGCACTTTCCCTATGTACAAAGGGGCACTTTGGGGGTACTATACAAAGGGAGGGCACCCCTCCCCCTGGCTTCTTGGAGGGCCGCCTCAGATTTAACTTATTTATTTATTGTGATATCCAACTGTCTGACGATGTGTGCTACCATATGGCTAGGATGATATTGATCTGCTGTGATCAAGGGGCGCAGTTTGCACAGTTGCCACCGCCTATATCGGCCCCAAATTTTGTTTTATACTTTTATACATTTTGGTCTTCCCGATTTCGATAACCCCTTCCCCCCCCCCCCCCCCCACCACCCAACCCTACCGACAGGAATATTTGACCAGCCAATATATAAATTTAACTAGATCTGAAAAGATTCATGCTTTTCATCCGTATGGGAATTGCTAAAATTAATGTCCACGTATCAAAGAAGACATTTAAAGGAAACCGGACCATGGAATTCTGAAAAAACGAAAGTGTACAAGAGTAATCCGCATGATGTAATATCTTTTAGCATGGCATGGGCGCAGCTATTTTCTTGAAAATATGACGTACCAGGCGAAGTTGTCCATGTATCATGCACCAAGCATTAGTTGGTAAGACTTTTTGATTCAATAACAAAACCATTACTTTCAAATGAGGGTAAATCATAGCTAAATCATAGCTAAGAAGTTAAATATTAATGTGAAAAATATATAACAGGGGAACGATTGTAACTCGTTTATTTGAAAATACTTCAATATAGGAGTTAACAAATCTATCTTTTAGGCAAAAGATGAAGAGCACCAACTTATCTATGCAATTTGCGTTCTGCACAGGATAAGCAGGTGAATGAAATGCTTATTGACACACACCTGCGAATGCTGACCGACAAAAGGCACTGCCCGGATTTGAACCGGGGATCTCCTGTTTACTAGACAGGCGCTTTACCAACTAAGCCACAGCGCCGCTCTATTTGCACTTGAGGTACCCGGGAGAACTACTCTCATACGTGGGTGTACCACTCTAATGGGTCACTTTTTCACACAAAAATCCCTAAACATGGGTCCCATTTTAAACAAAAATATATCTCTAAACATGGGTCCTTTTTTTCCTCAAAATTGTGAAAAATGGGTCTTTTTTCGAGAAAAATCTCCCAAAATGTCCCTGCAAAATGGGTAGGGGTTTCGAGGCTTGAGCGGCACACCCCCGTCCAAACCAAATATGAGTACCCCCCCCCCCCCCCCCCCTCCGGGTGCGTTATTTTTTTTCGGCGGCACAGATTGGGGTAAGGTGCGTGTTGAGCCTACGGGAAAGTTTAGGGTTAGGGTTAAGGTTAGGGTTAGTGTTAAATCAAGACCCCCTTAAAAAAAAAAGCCCCAATCTGTGCCGCAGAAGAAAATAACGCCCCCCGGGTAAGGAAGAAGATAGTTTATCGCAAATTTTGGCTTTAATGGAGGAAAATAATGGTTGGTTAGGCTTACCCTAAGTCCTTTTAGCTCTGCCTGTGAGCCTGGCGTCACCTCTGAGATAAACAATCCGACCCCATGCTCTACTCCACCTCTGAACTTGAACCCCAGCGGCTCGGCGCCGTGGCGAGTCAGGTGAACCAGACTAGCTTTCTTGCTACAGTAAAAAGAAAAATATGAGAAATTAATAATAATTATCAAACTGACGGTGAACAGTCGGGAAGAGAGCCGTTATATTGAAGGACAAAATGTAAATAATCATTCGTTAACAAGATAAAGTTCTGCGTCTTTGACCTTTGTGCCATTTTGTTCGCTAATTTGTACCGCCCCTTGTGTACCGCTGTAAACAGATAATTAAAAAGATTATACAAAGACAAGAAAGACCCCACTTGCGCATAATTATGAACTCGAATTATTTATGTATTACGGCCACGAACTTGCAGGGTAAATATGGCAAATTACAAATTATATTTCTATTTTGGCGGAGCGAGCAATGTGGCTCAACTTTCTGACTTTACTGATGCGAAACTTTTACCGGCAACAAAGGACATTCATTGTCCTCCAAAAACGGACATCGAATGATCCTGTGAACTCTCCGAAGTGTTTTAAACTACAGTTATAACATAATAAACATCCTCTAATCAATGACAATGTAAAAATCCTTATTCGAATTCATTTTAAATATAATCCACAATTTTGGATTATCTTCAATGTTCATGTAAAGACGTTTATCAGGAACCTATACAAGCACTGCTTTTCAATAGGTTCCTCACATTCTACTTAATATATCACATGAATTGAGTATCATTGAGACGTGCTCATACTATATGTATTTATATATATATATATATATAAATTCTATTTTATGTCTATCTATATTTTTGTTTTAATGTGGAACAAATAAACTTGAACTTGAAACTTGAACTTGAACAGACAATGTGATATTATAATATTATTGTTCTGGGATTAATCCTGACAAGCAACTGGGCGTTTTTTTTTTTTTCAATCCGCATACTGGTTTACATTTATTCCCCTCTATGTAACTTACATGTTGAGTGTTATTGTTGAATGTTTGTCTCTTTGTGTATGTATTCCTTTGTATTTTATAATGTTCATTACTTAATATTTTGCATATTTTTCGACTGGAATGTCAAGAAAAGAAAAAAAAAGATATGAAATGAACAGATACAAACATAAACGTATTATATCAAAATCAGCACGTGATAATGATGATGTAAACGTCGAATTTAAACTGACATTATAATAATGTCCCATCAAATCATTGCTAATGTGAACATGACCATAACCTACAAATGGGGTTGTTCTCACCTGGGAGGTACTGGACATAGGTTATTGTATTCCACCTGTTGGTTGACCGACACGAAAGGTCGAATGTCATCGAAGAGGTTGACCCGTTCTGGAGAGGCGAGAAGGTCTTTCAGGGTGTTGACCAGAGCAGCCACATCGCGATCTCTGTTAGACAAATAATCATCATAATGGCGTAAAACTATTTCTGTGAAATTACGAGATTATTTCTATTCTGAGCATGTTTCATATTACTGTACTATGTTTCTTGAATTATTGTAATGCTGGTGGGAAGCATATTTCCACATTGTGGACGAATAAATATCTATCTATCTAACAATTTAAAAAGAGATAATAATAATATTGTTTATTTAACTTGATGGCCGAATTGCAGATTCTTTTACAATCATGATAGATAAAATGGATATATAAAGTATAACAGATAATAATGATAATATAAATAATAATAATAATAATAGTAGTAATAATAATGATAACAATTAGAAGAAGAAGAAGAAGAGAAGGAAAAGAAGAAGAAAATATTCCGCTCTTGTGTATAACGTGCCTATGCGCTTCCAAAGAGCTTTGGAAATTATTGTCCTAACTTAAAGGTAAAGACCAGTATTGGAAATGCCCCAATTTCAAAAAATGAAATGGAAGCTCTCATTACCAATCATGTGAAAGAATATGTTTTGACTAATACATGATGATAACAAATTTGCCGGGTAACCGCCTACTTATTCATATATTTGGTAAATTTGTTTCTCTCATGGTCTGTGAGAGATATAGGGTAGTCCCATATACATCTTTCTGTGTATAGTGCTTGTAACTTTACGAAGAATGGGCCAAATTTCTTATCATTCTGATGATTCCAGAACCTTGCAGATGCTAGATGCTATATGATCAACCTTTTCTGATCGATTCCACGACGTTTCTTTCACAATGCAATCGCATGACCATAACTGGTCTTTACCTTTAACATTTTTTTTCCATTTCGTTTTGATTATTATTTCATTTCGCTTTGTTTCCTTCCCTAGCCCCTTGCTGCATAAGCCAATGCTACCGAATAGTAAGTTATGCCTACACAGCTTTATTTAGACCAGCTCAGGCAGGCCTACAAATGATTATTGTTATTACTTTGCAGTTTGCACGTAGCTTGTGATTATCGGCTTGAAGCCATATACGATGATGTAAACTGCTTGAATCCAAATATGTGTCTTTCACCAACCTTACTTTACATTCCTTTCCTCGACATTTGGTAATCATAAACTTTTGCTTAGTTTGTGACGGTATAACAACAAAACAAAAAAATCAACTGGATCGTACGCCTGTAACACTGGCGGACTTAAGGGAGATCACAATAGGCCCATGACCCCCCCCCCCCCTCCCCCATAAAGCCAGTGAACATACCTTTAGTATACAAGTCAAAATTGCGCCCCCTTTTTTGCGGAATGACCCCTTTTCTACCAATCAGTTAATGTTGGAATGAACAGGTAGAAAGAAGTTTTGTTACCATATTAAAAAAAAATGTGCTCCCTCTTTCATAGAACCCTTAATCCACGCTTACATTAAATTAAAAGGAAATATTAATGAAGAGTGAGAGAAAAGAAAGGTGATTTGACACGGAGGTGTGTGTGTGTGTGGGGGGGGGCCATCTTGAGTCATGTGAGGAATACATGGGGGAGGGTAGGGTTAATAGTCTATGACAAGCATGTAGGGAGATAGTTAAAAGAAGGGGGAGAAAAACAGGTGTATACTGGACTTACTGCTGGTATTGTTTTAGTTGTGAGTAGAGCAGGGCCTGATCCTTCTCGTACTCAAGAGTTGCCTGAACCTGGGTGATTGTTGAAAAGAAAAGAAAAATGGCAAATACACAATGGTTAAACGCAAAGAAATTTCATTCAATATGATTTATTTTATTATGTCAAGTGCAATAACAACAAAAGAGTTTCATAGTAATGCCGAGAGAGTAGTTTATAGAGAGTATCGAGGCGTATCGAGGGGGTAGTTTTGGGTGTTCGAACACCCCCTCCCCCTTGGCAAACATGGGGTGTTTTACAGTGTAGTCTTAGAATTTTAAAGACACCATTTATCTATGTTTCATCTATGCCCCCTGGATGTTGAGGGAAAAAAAGGAGTGTTCACCCCCCCCCCCCCCCCCCCCCAAAAAAAAAAAAAAAAAATTTAGTAGTTACCCCCTCCCGCTTATTCACCGGCTGGCTTATTTGCCGCTAAATATTTTCTCACGAATTGGGCAAAACAAAATAATATACAGTCTTCCTTACCCCCCCCCCCCCTCCCCTCCCCCTCTCTCCCCCCCCCCCCTCCCTCCCCCTCCGCTTATTCGCAGGCTGGCTGATTCGCCGCTAAATATTTTCTCACGAGTTAGGCAAAAAAAACACCTCCCGTTAAACAAATCCTGGCTACGCCCTTAATGCCCGCCCCCTCCCCAAAGATAAATCCATGCTATTGACAATACGGCAAAAGTGAACTTCGCTAGGCTACATAATGACGAACACGACATAGGTAAACATTTGGGATAATGACATGATTCGATCAAATTTGCAAAGCAATTTCCAAACAAGAGCTGCACTGTATAATATTATACGACACTGTATTCATGTTCCAGCCACTTTGAAGAGCCAATATCTTTGGGACTAACAATAACGACTTCACAGAATTACAGAAGAACAGTACATTCCATTATAATTATGAAGTTACATCATGCCAAAACCTCCGTTTATCTTTACAAAATATTGTTTGTATTCATTCGAACGAAACTCATTTCTTGTTGGTTTCATGCGGGAAAAGAAATAATTTATCTAATTTCTTTTGGATCTGAAAAAACACTCTATACACCTAATCTTCTTTATAATAACAATTATTTAAAAATGTAAAATGAAAATGTATAAATTATAATGTCGGTATCTTTGTGATGATAATCTTTAACGGTACAACGTAATGTGAAATGGTATTTAGAGCTTGCTATGGAAATGCACAGAATTTGGAATTGTCAAACAAAACCATCACTGAATTTAAATGAATATATACTTTACCTATCAAGAATAAATCATATTTGTCACAATTATTTCATAAAAAGAGGTAAGACAAAATTATTTCAACGTAATGGGCAATACATAATTTTATACGTAATGTTTATGTTTGTATATGAGTCATAAATGGGCTTTATATAAAAATCGATAAAAACACAGCAACCGTTGTCGACCTGATTCAGTAAAAAAATTCACACAATTATTATATTGATTGGAAATGAGATGGTATACACTTTTGAGGTAATAATATTGTGGGAATTTGACCAAAAAACAAACAAACTGAAAATACCATTTCACTCATAAAACAAAATATATTTCAATCTCAATGAAAATAATAATATACATGCGAAACATCATTGTGTTTCTTGAAATTCGTTATCAGTTTTCTTTTTTGCGGAAGCAATCCTTGGCAAATAATAATAGTTTTCTTTATTTTTAACTCAAAAGACCACATAAATTCAAAGCATTCCCATTTCTTAATGAATTTAAGTTTGATTGAGAAAAAAAAGTAATTAATATTATACCGCATCAATCTACAAATTATTTACCTTTTACGCCGGCAATATGATTACTAGTATTTATATTCATTGGCTATACAGATTAGAAAATTTGATGTCAGTATCCTATTCAAAGTCAAATTGACATTCAAATTTCAATCGTTAATTTGATATGTCTATTATAAATACATTGGAGTATTCAGGAAAAATATGATAGTTCATTATGGAATACAATAATCATTAGTATGTATATACGCCTAAATCAGGCCTATAGCTATTTCAGATACATATAATACTTTAAGATGAATAGATTGAAACGAAATTCAAAGAGAAGCTAGATATATAACTATATACTTTATTCTCATATTAAACAAAAACATAATCGAAGTCCTTACCCTTTTATTAAAATCCTGCGTTATTACACTATCCATTGTGTATATTCCAAATTGTTCTCGTTTGTGAATACAATTGCTGAGCGTTTCCAAATGAAATGAGCCGAAAAAGAACAATGTCATCCGTGTAAATACAGCTATTGATATAATACAATGCAACTGCCAACAGTCTGTAATATGCGATCTAGTAAACCGACGTGGATTGATTATAACGGTAGGTATCGGCCACAGGTGTCCCGTGCCGAGCGGGTTCAAAGTGCGAAGTCCCTTTCGCTGTGCGTGCGGGGAGAAAATCATTATGAACCAGAAATATTTGCCTCGTCCCCGTTCGCGCTCTTTTTGTTTGTTGGGGCGGCTCGATTATCTGTTTCGTCTCGTCATGAAGATTAAATATTATATCGCAAATGTCAGGGTGAAAAATAAAGGATACCAGCAACAAAGGAGTCATGTATGGGAGGGGGCATATTAGCCACCCAGTTCCCGTTACAAAAGTTTAAATTATATAAAGGCTTTATAAAAGAGAGGTATTTCGGAGGAAAAATCCCGCCCCTTTTCGGGAATTCGAAAGGCCGGCAGAATATAGGATAAGTTTTCGTTGCTGCTCAAACCCCAATCCTAACCCAACGGAGCCTGCTACTTTTTTTGGGGGGGGGGGGGGGGGAGGGGGAGGGGGAAGGGGAGTTAATTTGGCCTCTGCACCCCCCCCCCCCCCCCCCCCCCCGCGCCCCATTCTCGCAAAATACTATTACAGAGCAACTCCATCCTAGCTGGCGCTATATAATACCGGCGATCGAGAGCGCAGACCATCGATGGCTCAGACTAATTTATCCGACCCCCCCCCCCTCCCCCTAGTTACCACAAGAAATCTCCCAACCCAGTACGACGTTCAAGCTCGGGGAGGGGGGGGGCAATATATCAATTCAATTATGAGTTAGTAATGACCTCTTGTCATATAATGATATGAGCGGCTAGGCTTAGCCAGCCTAATTGGCATGTTTGAAACACGGTTATGAGATATCACCGTTTACTAAACGGCTACCTGAAAATGCCAACAACAAAGGACGGATCAGAATCTATTAGATAGTGGTCAATTGCTTTGCACTTTCATTCAAACCTTCATATTTCCCCCTTCTAAAGTTCTATCATAGTTGACGTTGTATGCAAGGCGACATGGGGGGGGGGGGGGGGGGGGGGGTGTCTAGTGCACGGGACCATGACATGGACGCGTACCTGCCACTTCTGCTGGAAACTTGGAACGAAAATGATTGGACTATTCGGGGAATTAAATAAATTTCCCCTTTTCTTGCTAAAAAGCAAGCCTACTTGAAAACAAATCTAACGCCCACCCTAAATTAGTTATAAGCGTGTAGCCTACGTGATTCTCTCTAAAATGACGTGATTTTCGTAGAAATGCATATGATCCCGATTCGTAGCAGAAGGACTAACAATTGCCAATCGGTAATAATATAATATTTTATTTATTTAAAAGAAATTTATTTTACATTTATAATTCAAACAAGTAAAAATATATTTTTGATTATAATTGAAATTAATTTAAGGCATCTTTGTTGTATTATTTATATTTAAGATTATATTCAATGAGAATGAAAAAAACTCATAAACAACCAAAGGTCATTTAAATAGCGACCTACAATTTACACACAATTTCCGGTGTTGGACTCGAACAAAGACGGAATATTTGATTGTAAGTGCCTCTAAATAGCTTTTTTTTATATGATGTGTATGTCTGATTTCAACTAATGTCATAAATTGTGGTAGGAAAGTAGTTGATATATCTTATTGGTTTTGATGAGTGTAAAATATGTTGTATTTATCGTAGTTTTTCCACCCGAAGTGATAGTTTATGTCGTCAAGTTAATGCAGGTTGCCCGACTCGCCCTGAGTTTCAGTTAGACTTAGATGTTGTAATGTGACTTGTGTGTGGAGTATGATGTACGCGTCTGCGAGACTGTGCCGTGCGGCCGTGGCTGTGTGGGATGAAATCTGAACATGAAGTTTTTGTGTGCCTTCGTATTTGATCTCGAGTCCTGTGTGTGACAGTGAGGCTGTGTCTACATCTGCTAACCCTAAACACTTAAATTTTAAGTAGAATTATAAACATTTAGTGTTCATGTATAAAAACATGGTAATAATATACAGAACAATCTGACAATGGAACATGCCAAAACAAAAATGAACTTGATTTCGAAATGAAGTCGTGATGAATCATGATTGAAATTTGAAGATAATTGAATTGATAAATTCATTGACTCTTGAGTCTTGACTGTCATTTTGAAATGTTCCAACTTCCACATTGATGATTTATGTCATGTCATTGTAATTGGACATTGCCAAGACAAATTTGCTCTTTGTTTACCAACTTATTCATTTTGAGGTTTTAAAAGAAGGACAGGAGTCTATCGCTCTATCATCATCATCTATCCATTATTTTATGTGAATCTCCACTCTACATTTTTTTACTTTCTGCTCGTTTTTAAATCAATTTTCATACAGTTTCTCATGTTCACAAACAAAGGGACTTTGCAGACACAGTTCCTCCCAATAAAATGGGACAGTGATACGTGATGGACTTAACAGTTTACACAGCAATAAAACCGTCAACATGGCCAAAGTGAACCATATTAAAAAGAAAGAAGGAAAACAAGTTAAAGCCAATGCCAAAATGCTCATGGAATTGAGAAGTGCTGTCATCATTCTGGCATAGAATTCTAAATTCTGCTCAACCCTTTACAAACAAAAAACAAACACAGAGATTGAGCGATAGATATTTTGTGCATGATTCACAAGACTTATCTGCTTCCTCTTTGTTTCTCTTTGTATCTTTCTATCTTTCCTTTCTTCCTTCTTGTCTGTTTTCTGACTGCATGTCTCTCTGCCCCCTTTTCTCTCTCTCTCTCTCTCTCTCTCTCTTTCTCTTTTGTCCATTTCTGAAACAGAGCTGTGGTCTAAAAAAAAATTAATTCATAAATTCACACAGATCGCAGTAAAGATACATTTTCATAATTAATATCTTGAAAATTGTATTGTAGCTCTTGTAAACAAAATTATTGAATACTATGACTACTTTCTTTTCACAAAAAATGATATCCGTCTTGCTTTCTGTCATTCCGACTGCAGGTTTATCACACATGAGTGTCTAGAGACAAGAAGAGAAGAAAAAGGAGAGGAGTCAGGAAATTTTTGTTTGAGAGGCTGTCCACAGAACACTGGGCAAGGTGGAAGGCCCGGCACCAAGAAGTGGTGCTTCTCGAGCTCTCCCTCTTGGCAGGACGCAAGAGACACCACAACAAAATTACCCAAGGTAAGCTTTTGTAACCCTGTAACCCTGTAAACGATCATTGGCCAATCAGGTGAGATTGGATAATAATTTCAATAATTTTTGTTTTTGTTTTTGTTTTTTGTTGTTGATGGTCTACGTTAAAGTTTTGGGCAATCAAATGCTAAAAGAACATGCATAGCTGGGATTATTTTGTCATTCGGAGTTTTTGTAGACCATGTTTGTTAATATTTAGTGCCTTTTCATGTCTTTGAAATTAATAATATTGGTCTAAACTCTAAGATAAGAGGCAAAACATGCGAGCTGCCATCTTGGATTATAATGTAGGCATGCAATTTTTTGTCCAATTAAAATCTAAGATGGCGGTTCGCATGTTTTGCCTCTATTCTTAGACTAATATTATCAATTTGAAAGTCATGAAAAGGCACTCGATGATAATTTTTTGGGCCGATACTGATCACAGGTGCGAGAGTGTCGCTCCGATCTTCCAATCCGATCAAAGCCCCAACTTACAGGGTTGAGCTTTTGTAACCCTTGTAAGTTGTATTGGATATGAAGAGGCTGTGCACAGCGAATTTGGCAAGGTGGAAGGCCTTGCACCAAGAAATGAGAAAGATGAAAAATAATAGAAAATTTACAGGAAGAGAGAGATGACAGGGAGAGGGTTAGGGAAGGGAGAGGAAGAGGGATGGGTAGAAAGACTTGATTATACAGAAATTAGATATTTTGTGGATGTTATGATATACAGAAAGAGCAAAGCCAAAGGTAGAGGGAAAGAGAGGGAGAGACACATACATTGTAAACAAAGCAACAGGTATGTTAATACTTGAAATAAAGAGACAGAGAGAAGGACAAAGAGGGTGGATGAGGATGAGAGAAAGAGGGGAGAGGGGAGAACGAGAATGAGAGATAAAAAAAAAACACCTAAAAACCAAAACATCATACTCAGAGAGATGTTTGTAACAAGAAAGCTACATGTATATGGTGACACACAAAGATTAACCATAATTTATCATAAAAACATAAGAATAATAATACAAAATTATACAAATATGGAAAGAAGCAATAGAAAATACATGTACATAGAGTGACAGAAAGAGGGACAGAGAGACAAACAAATACATAGCTTGGAACTTGAAGACCGAGAGATGACATCATACCCTTCTCTAATCTCCACAACCTTGGGTACTACTCAGTAGTATCAGCGATACTTCCCTCTTGTCTCTGTAACTACAGTGTAAATAGGAAGTCACAACTTATCTTGCACCAGGTCTCAGTACATGAAACAGTATACGCACATGTATGCCCTTGGTAAAGGTAGTTCCTGATAAATAGCAATGTCCTGTGTCCTCATTAGCAGGACAAGCGAGCAATTTGTGCATGTAACTTTTGTCACTGACTTCTAGATCTATGTTCATGTGTTTTGTATAGAAGTATGTCTTGAATCCATTGTGAGTGCGGCAGGGAAACAAATATTTAATTTTTTTTGAGGGCTTAGCTACTTTTCATGAAAAGTACTTGCTTGCATGAAAATAACACTCTTTAATTTGCTTTGCATTGAACTCTATGCAAATTTTGGGGGGCTCTTTTTGACATTTCGGGGGCTAATTCGCCCTGAGCCTCCATGTATTTTTTCCCCTGGAGTGTGGTTGATGATTTATGTGTACTGTACTACTGTTCATGTTTTTCACGTTAGACTTGAATATGACTTCATGAAGTTCATGTACATGTTCATGAGGTATTAAATACATTTAACTCCTGTAATTAGACAGTAAGTTTTGCACCCACACATGCTTTTTTTTAAACCTGGGATTGAATTTTTAATGAAATGTAAATTTATGTGATTTTTCATGGAACACTAATATTTTTAAACTAAAGGGATGCAAAATATTTGAAGAATGAAATATATATTCTGAATCATACCTACCGTACATGTACTTAGGCCTTCGTCTACATACAATTGTACATGATCATGCCCATTTAATAGCCTCGTAAAGACTACATGTAAGTATTCTGAATTTCTGATTAATACATGTACATGTCCTCCATACATTAGGCCTTTGGGCGAAAAATGACATGACTTCCCTTTGCAGTCTGTACAATGTATGTGGATTCATTGTACATGTACGTGTCATTGGTCAGACTCAATCAAGTAGTTTATATTGGCTTCTCATTAAAAAGCATTATTTTAAAGCTATTTTTACCCTGGAAATTGATCCTCACTGTCTGTAATTTTCCCAGCAATATAGTTCAAATTTATCACATAAACTCCCTCTGAACTGCCACTTGTAACCTACATGTATACACATATTCAAGATTCAAGTCAATTCCATTTGATTCTCGAAATTTGCAAGAGCCTTGTAGCCTTTCTACATGTAGTAGTGGTGATTATTTTACCTGCCTGCTAAGAAAGCATAAATGCTTGTTAGTAAAGCAACCAGCAACCTTGTGGCCTTTGTACATGATAATGTACATTAGGTCTATAATTTCCAGATTGAAAAAAAAAAAAAATCTGCTTTGCTACATTCAAGGGCATTGCCACATACCCTTCCTTGTGTGTGACAAACACACTATTGTCTAGCCTCCAGGTAATCCTTGTGTAAACTACCTTGGGTCTTGGATTCAATGATTTTGTGCGAGGAAATTTGTGTACATCCTGGCTTATTGGTAAACAAAGCATCTGACCCTCACTGACTTTGGGTCAAAGCATTGTGTATTCTGTACTGTCATACTGACAAGTGTGTGTTAGAGTGTGTGTATTTAGTCTGTGGTCAACAGTGCTTTATATCAGATCACCTGTCAGTGTTTTTACTGTGTGGTGGACATATTTTGTAAAGGGTGGTCCCATCTACTTGCTTGCATGTGTGTTTTCTTCTGAACGATGATGTAAGTATACATGTACTGTATGTGATTGAATGTTCTTGTTCTTTTGGCATTCGGCCATTGAAAAAAAAAATACCCATCAAAATACAGAGGAATACTTTAGATGTACATGTACATCATTCTTATAAATTAACATGTGTGCATTATGTGCAAAGCAATCTGTTGTTGAATCTATTTTATTTTATACATTCATATACATGTTCATTTTACTGAGGCATAATTATCAGATGTGCTTTTTAACAGAGTCAGAAAAAGGAGAGAGTGAAAAATAGTAGAAAGGAGATAGAAAAAGAAGGAAATCTAATGTACATGTAATAACATCAATTTAAGAAACTAAACGTACATTTACATGCACATGTAGTTACATGTACATTATTGGGGGAAATTCCCATATTACATGTTTACATATTTAAATAAAATGACTGCAATCCATACATTTACTTTCCTAAAAGACTGCTTTTCTTGTTCTCTCTCTTCTGTAAGCAGTTTGTTTATGTACATTAGGTTTAACTAGAAACGTGCCTGGTTTCACTGTACATGCTTAGCATGTGAATGCTACTCTGCTAGTCTGCATTCATAATGAGTCATTGTTTTCATAACATATCCTTGACCCTAACATCACGATGTAAATCGTCTATGACTAAAATGCAGAACAAGATCGTTCTTTGATAATCAAGCATACAGCATCTCATTGAACTCTCAGTGAACTCTCCGACTCAGTAGGGCTCCCAACAGTTCACACTCAGAGTGATGAATAGAATTGAGGAGGTGGTTTTAGATCAAACCCCAAAATTCAATTTTTCATTTACATGTATGTGATAAACAATGTACAGTATGTGAAGATTTTTTTATTGTGATGTAGCGTGATGACTAAAATGCATGAACAAGATTGTTCTTTGTGATTATTTAGAGCATACATCCTCTACTTGAACACCCAATAGAACTGTTCACACTCAGAGCAAGTTAGGCTCATTCACACATGCTGATGTAAACCATGGCGTTTTGTTTTTGTTTTAATAGTGTAAATGAATGGCAAGTGGAGATGCAAATATGTACATGTAGCTGTATCACTAACAAAGGTCTTAGGCATGCATACCCACTTTAATAAAATATAAAAGTAAAAGAGTGTGCATTGCTCCAGGCATATTTTGCCATGGCAGATTACTGCGGCATACAGTACATGTACAATGTGCATAAAAGAGGCTGAAGGGAGATTTGAAAACTTGATTGGTTTAATCTTGATCAGAATCTCACATTTTTCTGTTTGCAAAGAAAATGATGATTAATGCAAAATTAGTTGACTTTTCTTTTTCATTTTTTTAAAAGTTAAATACATGTAGTTTATATCCCCACAAAAGCAACATGTACATGTGACTGCAAGAAAAGTTTTGATCCTTGCTTCTAATGGCCAACTGTATTTTGGCATTCACAAAAAAATAACTTACTTTTGAATATTTGCAGCAATTCTCTGCAAAATGAGGAGTTTGCAAGGAAATTCCTTCATTTTATGCTTTTGAATCGTGCAATCTACTTGTGCATTAACCTTTAATGAATTATTTCAATACCTCTTTAAACCTCTTTTTTTTGGATAATTTGCAGCAAATACAACAAAAATGAACAAGCAGTGAGAAAAGTCCCTAGATGGGTGCCCCCGAGCACCTCAAGACGTGATGAACCGGGCAGTCGTGATCAGCAAGACCTTGTCTTCAGGCGTGTCCGTGGGTAAGTTCATAGGAACATTTTCCTCATTCTCTGGTCTATTTTGTCATGCAGTAATAGCACATTAAAGTAAATACAAAGTTTTGGTAATATTTCAACAGGGTTGGATTATGAAATTTAAAATTTGCATTACCATTGCGAAACCTACATGTAGTGTTAGAATAAGCAACTTGAAAAAATTGGGCTAAGGAGTCGAGAAATAAAAATATCAAATATATCGGATATATTTCGAATAGCGCCTACGACCATAAAATGGTAGTTGCGGCAATGAAAATCTATACTTTCCAAACGGGAATAGAAAATCGGTTGATTTTAGTCAAGAAACATTGTTGTGGAGCTGAAGTAATATCAGTCCATACAACATGAACATAAAGAGTTTATTATTCACAATTTCATCACTTTAGACTAGATTAGTGTAGGATCGCATATATGCTTCCAATATGTTCAATTGAACCAATTCATGAGCCCATACCAAAACTTTGTACTACTTTACATTCAAATCATATGACCGCATGATTTTTTTTTTCTTTTTTTCTAGACGTACACATTTATTCTTCTGTCAGGACAAATTTGACAATTTTTCCTCACTTTTTGATTTTTGTATTTCTTTGTTTGAAGTATCCTCAATAATATATACCCAAAAATATATTTCCTATTTTATGTGTCTGGTTCACTTGTCTTTCTTGTTTTATTACATATCACTTATACTGTTTTCACACTGGCAATATTTTGCTTAACCCCGTACTATAGGTGGGGTTAAAGGGTATCTTAACCCCACCTATAGTCCGGGGTTAAGCTTATTCCACTTTCTTTTCACACTGGCAAAATGTTGCTTAACCCCGTACTATAGGTGGGGTTAAAGGGGGGGTTTCAGCCCCACCTATAGTACGGGGTTAAGCTTATTCCACTTTCTTTTCACACTGGCAAAAATTTGCTTAACCCCGTTGTATAGGGTTAAAGGGGGGTCTTAGCCCTACCTATAGTCCGGGGTTAAGCCTATTCCACTTTCTGTTCAGACTCGTTTTTACCAAAGTGGGCTAACCCCACCTATAGTACGGGGTTAACTAACCCTGCAAAATAGCAGGGTTAACCTCGCAATTGTGGTGCTAACTCCTGCTAATTCCGCAATTGCGGTGCCAAGCAAATGAATGAGAACAGAAACGAAAAATAGTCCGGGACTACGCAGTGATGCGAATTAATGAATTCTGGCATGGCCATGGCTAGTACGGGGCTAAGGAATTGCAGTGAGAAAAGCCCCCAAAAATAGTCCGGGGTTAAGGATAGTACGGGGCTACATGTAAGCAAAGTACGGGGTTAAGCAAAACCAGTGTGAAAAGAGTATCATATTCCTAACATCTCTTTCGTCTTTCTGTGTTTACATTATCCTTAATAAATATCCCCCCCGAAAATTTATTTCCTGTTTTCGAATCACTTGTATTTCTTGACTTATTGTTTCACTTATATTCCTAACATCTCTCTCTTGTATTTCTTTGTTTACAGTATCCTCAATAAACTTACCCCAGAAAAGTTTGACAAACTCTGCCTGGAACTGCTCAATGTAGGAATCCATTCCAAAGTTATCCTTAAAGGCATCATACTACTGGTGAGTACTACGAGTGCTGCAAATCTTAAAGAGAAGGTTGAGTTCTGGGAAGAGGTGAAAAATAATTTGTGAGCGTTATCATTCTCATTATGCAAGTGTGAAAGAACATCAGATTAGACATGTTCCCTGAAAAGCATGGCTCTTCAAATGCCTTCATATTCTAAATATGTCATATAACATCGTAAAACTCCAGGATAGGATTTTTACGCCACGTGTCTGTGTAGTCCCTAATACATCTTTCTGTGTACAGTGTTTGTAACTTTACCAAGACTCGGCCAAATTTCTTGTCATTTTGATGATTCCAGAACCTTGCAATACACACAAATTCTTATATGCTAGATGATCAACCTTTTCTGGTCAATTCCACACCGTTTCTTTCACAATGCAATCGCATGACCATAACTCAATTTCAAATGTTGAGGGTATTATTTTTTATTTTGGCAGACATGGAAGTAGTTGCATCGTTAACCTGTTCACTGCTAAACTCTGTCGGTCCTATAGGCTTTGTACAGACACCATTCGGTTGTCTTAGGCACAGGGTTAATCATTTAACTTGGAATATAATAGAAATCACTGAAAATTGCAGGAAAAGACTGAAAAGCTCATATCTAAGAATAATAATACAATTTTGACTTATATTACAAATATTTCTGTCAAGGAGCAATTGAAAGGAATTCCAAACCATTTAATCACCCTGTTATGTTCATTCTTCCTATCATCTTTTAAACTAATTTTTTACAATTGAAACTACAGCCCCTTGGTGATCTCAAGAATGTGTAATGCCCCTCATCTTTTTTTTGCAGCATTAAATAGTTACAGTATTTCCTTTGATCTATAGATTAAACTCCATGTATTACCCCGATCAAAACAGCCAATATGTAAACTGCCCTTTGTACCAAAGTTGAATGAATCCTTTCCACTGTATATTTTTTCTTTGTGAACGATTTTTCACAACTTCAGCCTTATGCTATGCCATTAGAAATATGTGATTTTATTTCAAATGTATCGTGTTAGATAGTTAAGATAGATTATGGAATAAATTACCACTAGAAATAAGGAAAGCCCAATCACTAGATAATTTTAAATCAAAACTGAAAACTCACTTGTTCATATAGTATGTATAGCACAGCATTTACGAGCTCTTGCAGCGCGGTAAAATATATCCACATAGTTATTGCGCTTTACAAATGAATATTATTATTATTATTATTTTAAAAAATTAAAAAATAATCTTTTGTCATATATTTTCAGGTGTTTGAAAAAGCGTTAGAAGAGCCCAAGTACAGTTCTATGTACTCGCAGCTATGTAAGAGACTAGACGAAGACGCCCCCGACTTCGAACCTGCGGGTTCAAATGTGAAAGTAAGTAACTGGGAAATCAGACACTGTCGTTTGCATGAAATGTTGATGCTGATTGCATGATGCTGCCCTCATTGTTCCGTCCTTTATAGGGTCAAAAGTCAGGTTCGAATGTGAAAGTAAGTGACTGGTAAACCAGACACTGTCATTTGCATGAAATGTTTGCCACTTGTATCCCCCGGGGATGCTGCCCCCGTTGTTCCGTCCTTTATAGGGTCAAAAGTTGAGTTCGAATGTGAAAGTAAGTAACTGGGAAACCAGACACTGTCGTTCCCATGAGATGTTTGCTAATGTATCCCCGGTGATGCTGCCCTCATTGTTCCATCCTTTATAGGGTCAAAGGTCATTCGTCCCTTTTATGTGCTCTAACTGCCACATTTTTAGACAGATTTCTTTCAAATTTGGTATGGAGGTGTGTCTTAGTAAAATCTACACATCTGTAGTGTTTGGTGATGCTGCCACCTGTGTTTCATCTGTTATAGTGTCAAAAGTCTGGTTTGAATGTGAAAGTAAGTAACTGGGAAACCAGAAACTGTTGTTGGCATGAAATGTTTGCTGATTTTGGGAGGGGTTGGGATTCTTATTGGGATTCTTGGAAGTTCCATGGCATGAGTTTGAATCACAAGTGAAGTCTTGCTAGTCGTTAAAGTTGGGAAAGTGGGCTTTGTTTACAACTTATGACAGTTTCATGTTGCTAAAAATTCTGAATTTTCAGTCAATATGATAGAATAAGACATGCCCAAATTCGAACCTTCAGATTCAATTGTTGACATTAATTGAAACCGAATGAATGTCACAATCAGTCTTGATTTAAACGGTGTCCTTCATTTCTCATTGCCGATTCATCCGTTGTGTATTTTTCAATACAGACTTTTCGGCGCTTGCTCATCTCCAAGTGCCAGGACGAATTTGAAAATCGCTCCAGAGCTTTTGCCGGTAAGTTCGAAGAAGGAGATGTATTTTTGTATTTGAAAAACAAATGGCCATCTTAGTCTAGAAGGAGAGCATTGAATGCTTCCTAATTATTTCCTTTATTTTTTATGATGTACCGGTAGTAAACAAATACTTTACGACTGAAAAACATTCATTATTTGTTTTATACAACATCGAAGAAGATCTAATAGAACGTTAATCAACAAATTATGCTTTACTCCTTATATTAAAGTTAAATTAAAGTTGGAGTCAAGAATTCTCGATTACATTAACATTGCCTTCGCGTCAGATACACGCAGGGATACGCGCACGGCAGAGAGGTACGCTGTTTGCATATAACCAAAAATGCACACCTGTGCAATAGAACATCTATTGAATATCATGTGACCAACAATCCTCCAATCAAATGACAAGGATCCACGTAGGTGTTGTATAGTACATTATATATATATATATATATATATATATATATATATATATATATATATATATATTTACTTTTTGTTTTTTTCTTCCTGCAGCTTATGACAAACAGAATGGCCCTCTTACTCCAGAAGAGCAGGACCAGAGAGGCCAGGCCAAGGCCAAGATGCTTGGGAACATCCAGTTCATTGGTAAGGTCTTTATAACGTCAATCACATTTACCAAAATCAAATTGGCAACACTAATACTTCACATTCTGCAAGATGATTTTGACTAAATTCACCGAGGTGGTTTGAACTTTAATTTACCACAAAAAATCAATGTATCTATGGGCGGCCAGAGAGGCCTATTGATGGAAAAATGCCTAAATGAATATATTGTCTTCTGTAGAGGTGTTGCGGTCCAGCTCTGGACTATGAACCATGAGGTATGGGCTTAGAATCCCTGTCGCAGCACCAATGTCCTTTGGCAAGACATTAATCTACATTTACCACACTCCACCCGGGTGAGGTTAATGGGTACTCGGTGGGAATTCGTTCTTCAAAATGCTTGACCACTGTAATGGCAGCTGTGCTAAAGCAAGGGTAATAATAATGGAGCGCCAGGGCCTCGTCTTACAAAGAGTTGATATCGATCGCAACTTCGCAACTATGTAGCCTATATAAGAGATAGGAGACTGCAAAGTTGCGATTGATTGGAGAACTTGCGATTGATTTGGATCAATCATAAGTCTTTGTAAAACAGGGCCCAGGAGTGGCAATGTGCCAGAGATGAGCTTTATACAAGACTCCACCGGTATTATGATTATTATTATTATTATTATTTCTATTTCTGTCTACTTTCAGGTGAACTTGGTAAGCTCGGTATGCTACATGAATCCATCCTCCATCGATGTATCAAACAGGTATGCATCTTTCTTTGGTTTTATGAAGAAAAATACTAAGAGATACATGTATGTAGCTTTGAAATAACTCAGGGGGTGTTTCACAAAGATCCTAAGTCAAACTTAACTCTCAGTTGGACTTAACCATTATGGAGAGCCATTTGTAACCTTAAAATAAAATATAGTCAAGTGCAAAATTCAAGTAGTTTATACTTTTCATGAATTCCACATCAAGAACATGAAATCTCCTTGATGATAGAAAATATGAATCGTTTGAAGCAACATTTTAATGCTTTTCAAAATAATTTTTACCAAAAATTTCAAAGATGCTAACAGCTTTCCATAATTGTTAAGTCCAACTTGGAGATAAGTTCAACTGAGGATCTTTGTGAAACACCCCCGCGAAGAGCTCTGGAAAAACCTAATGTCCTGTATGTATAATATAAAAAACAAAAGGGGATGATTGAAGAATTTAAAATTATAATAAATCATGCATCGTTTGAAGAGAGTGATGAGGGAGATTAGGAAGACGGGAGAAATAATGGGAGAAAACAAAATGGGAGATGGAGTAGATAGAGAAAGGGAGAGCGAGAGGGGTGCGTGTGAGAGATAGAAAAAGAGAGGGAGAGAAAGAAAGAGAAGGGGTAGAGATATAATTGAGAGTACAGAGATAAAGAGAGACAGGGAGGGGAGTGAAAAAATATAAACTATCTTACCATAAAGAATTCAGATCACAAAGAGTCCCTGTGAACAAACAGATTATTGAAAATAATATCGCTAGTGATATTCGTTTGTCTCCTAATGTATGGTCAACAAGTGATCTAAAAGATCACAACGTTTCGTGCGCCGCTGCAACACCTCGTCAGGTGATAAAATATAATGTAAGCGAGCGTGTTTTATACTCTACGGGCGGACCATCGGTCAAATAAACACGCTCGCTTTCATTATATTTTATCACCTGACGAGGTGTTGCAGCGGCGCACGAAACGTTGTGATCTTTTAGATCACTTGTTGACCATACGTTACGAGATAAACAAATATCACTAGCGATATTTCGATACGTCATCCGCAATGAGTAATTTATTTAGCAGACAGATTATTATTTTTTTTTTTACTCTGCTTTGTTACGAGTACTTTTAACATTATCTTGAGTATAGCAAAATGTGGTAAGATATTTTGTTAGAGAATTCAACCTTCTCATTTGACCTTTGACAGCTCCTTGAGAAGAAGAGTAGGGAGAGCCTGGGAGAGAAGGCGGAAGACCTCGAGTGCCTGTGTAAGATAATATCCACTGTAGGCGGACGACTCGATCATGATAAGGCTAGGGTGAGTGGCATGTCTCAAATTGGCAACCCCATTTTCTATTATTATTATTGTTATTATTATTACATGTATATAGTAACCTTACTGTTGCACCATTTGAGAGAGGGGGAGGATTGGGGAGTCCTGAAAAGGACTGTTGGTAATCTTTCTTTAAGCTTATAGTTCTAAAGAGAACTATAGCTTCGGTTGGAGAGGATAGTTAGTAGGAGGGGCTCAACGTTTCGAACAGGTTGACTATCCGTTGTCAGGAGTAGGGAATGGGTGGCGTGCTTATTATTATTATTATTATTGTCATTATTATTATAATTTCTTTATTATTTTTACCATTTTTATGCCTCCGTTACGAAGTAGCCGGAGGCATTATGTTTTCGGGTTGTCCGTCCGTCCGTCCGTCCGTCCGTACGTCTGTACGTACGTCTGTACGTACGTCCCGTTCTTGTGATCGCGTTATCTAAAGAACCGATTGATGGATTCCTGCCAAACTTTGGTAATGTATGTATCTTGCAGAGCCGATGAACTGATTAGATTTTGGGGTCACGAGGTCAAAGGTCAAAGGTCACAGGGCTCATTAGGTATGCAAAAACAGCTCGTGATCGCGTTATCTGAAGAACCGATTGATGGATTCCTGCCAAACTTTGGTCATGTATGTCTCTTGCAAAGCCAATGAACTGATTAGATTTTGGGGTCACGAGGTTAAAGGTCAAAGGTCACAGGGCTCATTATGTATGCGAAAACAGCTCGTGATCGCGTTATCTCAAGAATCGATTGATGGATTGCTGCCAAACTTAGGTCATGTATGTTACTTGCAGAGCCGATGAACTGATTAGATTTAGGGGTCATGAGGTCAAAGGTCAAAGGCCAAAGCGCACATTATGTATGCAAAAACAGCTCGTGACCGCGTTATCTCAAGAAGCGATTGATGGATTCCTGCCAAAATTAGGTCATGTATGTTACTTGCAGAGCCAATGAACTGAGTAGATTCTTGGTTCATAAGGTCAAAGGTCAAAGGTCATGGGCTCATTATGTATGCAAAAATAGCTTGTAAACGCATTCTCATTAGAACTGACAGATGGATTACTATTTAACTCAGGACATCTTGCAGAGCCAATGAACTGAGTAGATTTTAGGGTCATGAGGTCAAAGATCAAAGGGTCATATATGTATATGAGAAATTGCTTGTAATCACGATTTTCTGAGAACCTGTCAATGGATTACAATTGAACTTGAATTCGAAAAATTTCTTCTGTTTTGGTTTGTAAAATTGCTCTATGACGGAGGCATCATTTTCGACTGCGCGCAGTCGAATTCCATCTAGTTTTTTCATTTTTTATTATTGTTGTAGTTATTATTATTCTTTTATTTATAGTTTATTTAAGTTTTTTCTGTTAAAGGTAAAGACCAGTTATGGTCATGCGATTGCATTGTGAAAGAAACGTTGTGGAATCGATCAGAAAAGGTTGATCATCTAGCATCTAGCATCTGCAAGGTTCTGGAATCATCAAAATGATAAGAAATTTGGCCCATTCTTTGTAAAGTTACAAGCACTATACACAGAAAGATGTATATGGGACTACCCTATATCTCTCACAATTTTTTATCATCATGTATTAGTCAAAACATATTCTTTCACATGATTGGTAATGAGAGCTTCCATTTCATTTTTTGAAATTGGGGCGTTTCCAATACTGGTCTTTACCTTTAATAGTTGTTGTTATACAATGTAGTAGTAGTAGTAGACTTTCTTGGATAACTTGTTTAGCACAGGGCTAAACAAAGTTATCCAATAAAGTTATATCATCCTCATTATCAATATTATTGTTATCATTGTAGACCTGGATGGACCAATATTTTGATCGCATGACTCGCTTCTCAGAGAACATGGAGCTGCCGTCACGTATCCGATTCATGTTGCAAGATAGCCTGGAACTCAGGGATAACGAGTGGAAACCGCGCAGGCGTCAGACTGATCATGGACCACGAACCATTCGTCAAATACACCAAGAAGAATTGAAGGTAAGTCAGGAAGAAACCTCTCTTTCAAATTTCCAATAATTGGACAATAAAATTTGAATTGATTTGAATTCTTCTTATTTGTAATCTTCAAAGGGCTATACAGCCTATCCCAAATACAGTGAAACCTGTCTATAAAGACCACCCAAGGGAGACAAGAAAAGTGGTCTTTATAGGCAGATGGTCTTTAACTTTAACTTGGTCTCAGATTCTGAAACAAAATCCTGGATTTAGCTCATGTTGCAATTTGTTAATTGTTTTTTGTCCTATTTACAGAGAGAGCAGCAATCAAACCAAGCTATGGGTCGATTCACCCCTGATTTCTTCAACATCAACGGTGGGGGGAGTGGAGCATGGCCGGCCAGAGGTGGACTGGGAGATCTCTTCCTGCAAGATACAATGTGTAAGTCCGTCGAGTTTCCAAAACTAATGTTCATTGGTGAAATGTTATCCTCTTTGTCTTGCATTCTTGATACTCTCTTCCTTCCCCTGTCCCCCCCCCCCCCCTCTCTCTCTATTCCCTGTTTTGTCTCTCCCACTCTTGTTGTCTCCCTCTCTTCCTCTTGCTGTTCTCCTGCTGTTCACGGTCTCTGCCTCTCTCTCTCTTTTTCAGTCAGACCGCAGCCGGTGCGAAAACCCTCTATTTTATTCAGCACGTATGCAAGAATTTACGTGTCTCGCATACGTAATGAGTAGTGCAGACGGTCTTCCCGATCGGCAGTTTTTGCCTTTATAATTGTTCATTTCTCATGAAATGGGTCTTATTTTAAAGATAAGAAGTTGCACTCTCTATATACTTATATGACAATCATGTTAGATATATTTTGGAAACAGATATTTCGCCTTGAAAATGGGGTTTTTCGACGATAAATCTATCTAAAGAGTAGGGCTAATTTTCACATAGAAATCATTCTTGCGTCAAGAAGATGTTATAATCAGCATAAAGCATAAATATTTTTCTTTACAATGATATCAAAATTATTATATTTTACGCTGTCCCAAAGTCAGGAACCAAAAAAGATCACGCTCATGTTCATGAATAATTAAAAAAAGTAGTAAATTTTGCCGATGTGATAATAGAGAGTTCTGATTGGTCAACTACGTCAACTACGTCACATATGTTTCGCTTTGGTTTATTAACATTCTGAATACCACATCTTGGTAACCATGCGTTGTGGCGTGCGCCTGTAATGCACGTGCGCGTAAGCCGTCTTGACAACAATCTAAGGACCCGAGATCAAATACCTCACATGCCATGTAGATGTTTCTTTTCTACTGTATTTCTTTTTTAATCATTTTTCTAAATTTTTTTCGGCTAGTCGATGGCGCGGCGGAGCTCCCTGGAGTTTAATAATCAGTTATGCATTGCCATTGCTCAGACGGCGAGCGTGCACGAGTATGAAATCACACAATTTCGCGCTATCATAAAAAGAACAAATTGGTAATTTCCGGGTTTTTAGGGTCTTAATTACTATGATTATAAAAAGAACATGATTTTGCGTCAATTAGGTTTTGACATATTTTTGATCAGTGACTTTTCATCTTTCGAACGAATCTCAAAGTGGACAAATTTATTTTGTCCCAAAGTCAGGAACCAAAAGTGAAATTCCCGGGTCAAAACAGCAGTTGAAATGTTACAAAAATAGCGTCAATAAAAGTTGTGAAAATTATTGTTTACAAATTGCGAAATATGGCAAATTACATATCAAACTGATGCTGAAAATCTCGAGAGTGACTTTCCGTTGCATGCTGCCATGTTGAATGAAGTTAACGACCAAAAACGCAGCTACATGTACACCCCTACAAATCTCACTGAAAAGCGCATGGAAATTCAGCAGACGTAAATGTTATGTGATCGCCAGATATCGCTGAATAAAAATCAGCTTTCAGCCTCATTAACGCGCGCGCTGCGGTCTGACTGTTTTTTTTCTTTCCTTCTCTCTCTCTTCCCCTCTCTGGTCTCTTGCTCTTCCTCTCTCACTCTTCCATTCTCATTTTCTCTCCTCCTTTCCCCCTGTCTCTCTGTCTTCTTTTTTATGCCTCCGCTACAAAGTAGCCGGAGGCATTATGTTTTCTGGTTGTCCGTCCGTCCGTACGTCCGTCCGTCCGTACGTCCCGTTCTCGTGATCGCGTTATCTCAAGAACCAATTGATGGATTCTCTCTAAACTTGGATCATGTATGTATCTTGCAGAGCCAATGAACTGATTAGATTTTGGGGTCACGAGGTCGAAGGTCAAAGGTCACAGGGCTCATTATGTATTCAAAAATAGCTTGTGATCGCAATATCTCAAGAACCGATCAATGGATTCCTGCCAAACTTGGGTCATATATGTATCTAACAGAGCCAATGAACTGATTAGATTTTGGGGGTCACGAGGTCGGAGGTCAAAGGTCACAGGGCTCATTATGTATACAAAAATAGCTTGTGATCGCGTTATCTCAAGAACCGATCGATGGATTCGTGCCAAACTTGGGTCATGTATGTATCTAACAGAGCCAATGGACTGATTAGATTTTGGGGTCACGAGGTCGAAGGTCACAGGGCTCATTATGTCTACAAAAATAGCTCGTGATCGCGTTATCTCAAGAACCGGTCAATGGATTCCTGCCAAACTTGGGTCATGTATGTATCTAACAGAGCCAATGAACTGATTATATTTTGGGGTCACGAGGTCAAAGGTCACAGGGCTCATTATGTATGCACAAATAGCTTGTGATCGCATTATAATGAGAACCAATAGACAGATTACTATCAAACTCAAGACATGTATATATGTATCTTGCAGAGCCAATAAACTGATTAGATTTTAGGGTCATCAGGTCAAAGGTCATGGGGCTCATTATGTATGACTATAAATAGCTTGTGAATGCATTATTATTAAAACCGACAGATGGATTACAATCAAACTTGAATTTTAAAAATTGCTTCCGTTTTGGTTTGTAAAGTTGCTCTATGGCGGAGGCATCATTTTTGACTGCGCGCAGTCAAAATTCCATCTAGTCTTTCTATACTTTCTCTTCCCCTGACCATCTGTATAATTCATTTATAACTATTTCTATGATCCATTATTTCTTAGTATTTGTCCAATTTTGTCTGTACTTTCATCAATGTGCATCTCTGATCTCCTTCTTTCCTTCAGAGCTGTTTGCCCTCAAAGGGACTTTGTAAACAAATTTCGGATGAGAGGAAATGGTGCTAAGGTAGTGACTTCAATGCTAGATGTACAATTAAAGAGAGTCTGAAAGTTTGAGTGAAAATAGCATTTTATACAAAACCACGCAATTTTTTCATCAACCTTCAACAATGTTACCAAGTTACTTTAAAGCCCCACTGTCCTACTTGTAGCTACTTGCTCCTTCTATATAGAAAGCTTCCCCAATAGGTGCCTGTTGGTCCCCCATGATCCTCTTTTTCTTATGTTAGTTGAGTTAATGAGATAGCCGGCAGGGTAGGAGCAGGCCCAGGAGTGATCAGTGACGAGCTATCCCCTAACCAAGTCACTTTAAAGTTTAATTTTCATTTAATTGTCCTCCTCTCAATTCTCCTACATAGCCGGCAGGGTAGGAGCAGGCCCAGGAGTGATCAGTGACGAGCTATCGCCTAACCCAGGCTTTGGGAGCTACAGCCCTAGAACACAACATCGCCAGATGGGGCAGCAGCAACAACAGCAACAACAAGGGCAGCAGGGGCAACAACGTGGCAGCAACAATCGCTCAGATAGCGGCGACAGGCAGCGGGATCAAGGCAAGTCTAAACAACTGTCCTGAATCATTCATTGAGTGATGACACGTTACAGGACCTGGGTGTGTTTCACAAAGATCCTGAGTCAAACTTAACTCTAAGTTTGGCCTCAAAATTATGGAGAGCCATTTGTAGCCTTAAAATAAAGTATATTGAAAAGCGAAAATTTAAGTATTTTAGACTTTTTATAAATTCCACATCAAGAACATGAAATCTCCTTGATAATAGAAAATATGAATGATTTGATTCAACATTTCATGCCATTTTAAATAAATTTTACAAAATATTTCCATAGATGCTTCAGCTTTCCATAATTGTTAAATCCAACTTAGTGATAAGTTCAACTTAGGATCTTTGTGAAACACCCCCCAGAACATTAAAAAATCTGTACCCACAAGCGGAGTTACCCTAAAACCTTCAGGCAGGAGTTAAACTTAGCCCTAGTCCAATTAAATTTCTGAATACCGTATTTGCCGGCGTAAAGACTGCAGTATTTTTGGAAGAGAAAATATCAAAAAGTCGGGGTGCGGCCTTTGCGGCAAAAGAGTAAAAAAAAAATTTTAAAATTGCAAGTCAAAACCATGAAAAACAGCACAAATTTGTACATATTATGGGACAACAATGAAAGGTGATGGACATTTCTAGAATAACACATGTCTTACCGACAATTTTGTGTTATGTTTTTAAAATGAAGGGCAAAGTTTTGTCAATCTCGTAAATAATTTTTTTTACTTACCAACAAAACTCTATCGGTAGATCTAGATTTAAGTTTTTGCCATAGCTAAAGCAACCTCAATTCCCTCAGCTCGCGTGAGCAAAGCTATGGCGCATGCAATACACAAGAAAAAGCTGAAATAACCGGCCATCTGGCTTGCTGCCCATGGTGTTTCCAAAATTTTTTTTTTTTTTTTTTAAAGTCTAAAAAATATCAAAATCAGGGGTGCAGCCTATGCGGCGCTGCAGCCTTATTGCTGGCAAATACGGTACTAGCCTTTACTTTCACATGAATTGATCCTTTTCTTTACCAAAATCTTCAAGATATAAATTGAAACTTTAGTGACATGAAATTTTATGTATTTTACAAAAATGAATGATTATTCTACTGTTTGAGCTACTGCAAAAACGGATTTTTTTTTATGGTGGTAATTTTACATAACGGTGGCTTTCTTTGCAAGAAATTTTCCTAATTGAATTGAATTGATTTATTGTCCATAAAAAATAGAAATTTGTTGTTCACTGTTACAGGTGTGTTACAATAATTGACCAAAGACGTTTGTTTTGTGTCATTTGTGATTCCAATTGTTTCACAGTGAAATTGTTGTGAATCTTTGCCACTCGTGAAATTTTGTGATATATTATGCATGAGAAAGTCTTACGTTTTCCAGTAAGCCCAAAACTGTAATACTTTTCAGAGTTATTGATAGTTTACGACATAAAGGTAAAGATCAGTTTTGGAAACCAAGACTGGGCCAAATTTCCTATCATTTTGATGATTCCAGAACCTTGCAGTACACACCAATACTTTTATGCTAGATGATCAACCTTTTCTGATCGATTCCACAACGTTTCCTTCACAATGCAATCGCATGACCATAACTGGTCTTTATCTTTAACTTGACATAGGGAACCAACAAGGAGGCTACCAGAACCAGGCGCCTCGATTCCAGCAACGCGGCGGCAACCAGCAACGCGGCAATCGCAACGACGACAACCAACAGCAGCAACGCTATCAGCAACGCGGTGGACACGACCAGCAACGCGGTGGCTATGACCACCAACGGGGTAGCGGCAACCAGCAACACCACCAGGGCCGCAACATGAACCAGCAGGGACAACAGCAGCAACATTACCAGCAGTATCCCCCGCCACAGCAGCAGCAACGCGACTACAACCAAGGTGGCTACAACAACAAGCAGCAGAACAAGCAATACTATAATAATGAGAATCAGGATTATGGTGGCCGTGGCGGCTCGGGAGAGCGGGATCGGGACCGAGATTGGGATGGCGATCGCGGAGGAAGGATGGGCAACAGAGGTGGTGGCATGGACCAAGGAAGGTGGGTAATTAGTCTTACCAATAACAGAGCTGCCAACCATTACGTTTTTCTTGGAATTATTCTGTTTTTTTCCTTTAAGCCCCATTGTCCTATTAGTAGCTACTTGCTCCCTCTATAGAGAAAACTTCCCCAATCGGTGCCTGTTGGTCCCCCATGATCCTCTTTTTCTTATGTTAGTTGAGAGCTGAGTTAATGAGAAAGCCACCTGTCAGTGACCTCGCTGTGTGGTCTAATCCCTTCTGGCCCTGTAATATTGACGGTCTTTAAATTATGGTAGTATGATTTTTGCTTCATAATTTTTTTTTCCTTCTTTTTTAACATACTGCACGTTGACCAAATGCGTTTGAATGTTGATCACTTCTTCAATAGAAAACTAAAGTTTAGACATACTTGAAGAGAAAAATATGCTAATAATACCCCCCAAAACATTAAAATAACTTCATGAACTACATAACTCCATGAAACTTGTACACAAGGGTTATCAAGTATCAAAAATCACATGACACAAATTCTAGGTCACAAAGTCAAGGTTAAAGGTTTAGCTGAGCTGCCAAAGTAACTAGTGCTCAAGCATATCAGGTACCCATTTAAACCTGGGAGAGTGGCAAATGTAGATTAACATCTTGAGAAGAATGGATCTTGATCAATAAGACTTTAATCACAATCTTTGTTGGATTTGCCCAGGTATGGACAGCAGCGTCAGGACCGGGGCCAGCAGGACAAGCCATACGGAGGTGGCCAGCAGCGGGACGGTGGTGGAGGAGGAGGAGGGCGACAGAGGGACGATGTTAGGGAGAGCAGACCCCCAAGGATCAATAAACTCGACACGGGAGAGGTAAGCTATCAAAAATCACATGGAGAATAGACCAGGGGGGTGTTTCACAAAGATCCCAAGTCAAACTTATCTCTAAGTTGGACTTTAAAATTATGGAAAGCTGTAAGCATATATGAAAATATTTTGTAAAAGTTATTTTAAAAGGCATAAAATGTTGATTCAAATCATTCAAATTATCTTTTATCGAGAAGATTTTACGTTCTTGATGTGGAATTTATAAAAAGTTGAAAATTCTTGAATTTTCGCTTTTTAATATTAATTTTTTTAAGGCTACAAATGGCTCTCCATAATTTTTAAGTCCAACTTAGAGTTAAGTTCGACTTGGGACCTGTGTGAAACACCCCCCTGTTCACATTTAGCACATGTCCCAAATGACCCCGAATATCCACAGATTTTCAAAACATGAAGAGGTCCCACTTTGTACATTTTGAAATAATCACTCCTACAGCAATGGAGGTGCTACATAAATGGCCTTTGTTTCCCCTTTTCAAAGAATACTTTCACCTGTGTATCATGGAGTGCACTGCTTGTGCATTAATTAATAATGATTACATAACTTTTATGAGCACGTATCCAGTATTTTGTCTCCGTGTATTTCACAATTTGGTCTTCAATGACCTTTATCTGCTCATGCACGGACTGTAACTATGAACTGGCTCATTTGGTTTTAGATGAAGGGACGTATTCAAATCATTTGATTTGTTAGCGGAGATTCGTCTGGGGATGGTCACAAAATGTTATCATTGAGGGCCAGACCAAGTAATGGTCTCTTGAAGAAAGTCGTCTTTTACTAGTGAAAATCTATGGAAGTTTGTCTCATGACAGGAATAGCCGACATCTGAGCATCAAAAAACCAGACTCATGAGAGCCAAATTGGCAGAAATCAATCATTAAGCTTGATTTTAGCTATGCTTTGACAAAATTAAAGATAAAGTTGAGTTCTGGTCATGCGATTGCATTGTGAAAAAACAGTGTGGAATGGATCAGAAAAGGCTGATCATGTAGCATATAGGTGTGTACTGCACGGTTCTGGAGTCATCAAAAATGATAAGAAATTTGGCCCAGTCTTGGTAAAGTAAAAAGCACTGTACACAGAAAGATCAATATGGGACTACACAAACATGTGGCATAAAAATCAGGGCTCATTTTTAAACTGTTACTTGTCATATTTAGAATATGGAGGCATTTGAAGAGCCACGCTTTTCAGGGAACATTTTTTTTCTGATGTTTATCCACACTGGCATAATAACAATGATATAGCTTACAAGTTATTTTTCACCTCTCCCCAGAACTCAAACTTTTCTTTGAATGATAGAGCCTATCATCCATTTATTTATTTATTCATTCATTCGTTCGTTCGTTCGTTCGTTCGTTCGTTCGTTCGTTCGTTCGTTCGTTCGTTCGTTCGTTCGTTCGTTCGTTCGTTCGTTCGTTCGTTCGTTCGTTCGTTCGTTCGTTCGTTCGTTCGTTCGTTCGTTCGTTCGTTCGTTCGTTCGTTCGTTCGTTCGTTCGTTCGTTCGTTCGTTCGTTCGTTCGTTCATTCGTTCGTTCACTCACTCACTCATTCATTGTTTATTTATTTATTATTTATTTATTATTGTTTATTTATTTATGTATTATTTCATTTGTGTGTCTTTATCTCATTGTGTCACCCAGATCAACCTACGTCCTTCAGGAAACATGGTGCTGAAGCCCCAGGTACCCAGGTTCCTTCCTCCGAGCGCCACGTCCAACTCCCCCAACTCCAGCCCCCCTCGAGGCATCGCCCCCATCCACGGCCTACTCCCCACCAATCCACCCCCCAACAACGTCCAGCAGCCACCCCCTCTGCAGACCGGCTACCCCGGTCTACCGGTCAAGCATTCTGCTGCCGGTAGCCTCGGTGGTGGTACCGGCGGCGCCCCTGCAGGAGAGAGGAGAATTGAGAGGAAGAAGCAACCCACCAAGGAGGAGCTCTTGAAATCTATGGTATGTCCTGGGCCCTGTTTCACAAACATCCTAAGTTGGACTTAACAGTTATGGAAAGCCATTAGCATCTATGAAAACATTTTTTTAAAGTTATTTTAAATGGCATTAAATGTTGATTCAAATCGTTCATATGTTCTATTATAAAAAGGGATTTCATGTTTTTGATGTGGAAGTTATAAAAAGTCTAAAATACTTTATGTAGTTCGTACGAAACTTTGTGACCATAGTATAAGTTTTTAGGATCATTGTGAAACACCCCCTGGTCTGAAAAAAGTGTTGTATTTGAGTGGTTTAAACACTTGACTTGAAATTCAAGGGCCGTGGGTTCGATCCCGACAAGTAACTACTGTCCTTTGGCAAAGCATTAATCTACATTTACCACTCAATACCCAAGAGAGAAATGGGGACCCGGTAGGATGACAAAAGCATTTGTGTTAGTAATTGCCCTATGTCCTCACGGTAACCATATAGTAAGAATACTCCTCAGGAAGTGGAGATGGTGCACATTGTGGTTGAATGAATCCGATGATCGTTGTGTTTTTTTATTACTAAATGATTGGCAAGTGGGGATGAAAAAAAGAGCTGCGCGGAACATAGGGCATATGTGCACAGTCACTTATCAGTGTGTTATAGAATGCAAAAACATGAAGTACCCTATGCTTAAAGAACCCTCAAGGTTTACTGAGGTTCCCTCTGCATATGTGAGCACACTTCATATTGTTCAGATTAATGAGTTAGAAATGAGTCCATTCAAAACATTATACTATACACACCATGAACTTTTAACTCTTATCATGCCACAGGGCTAATCCCATTGTGCCAAGCCCCAAATGCCCTGCGTGCCAAGTTTATGTTGAGATAATCTGATTAACACGATGGTTCTATGAATAGCGCGTGCAAAACTCACAGCACAGTCCAATAAGCATGAACGATAACTGCTATTACGAATGCGCCCTTGCACGCACATGGCAGCATAGCAATGGTTTGCTTGCATTTACAAGGCACTATAACGGTAGCGTGCATGCAGCCTCATGGCAGGCTATGAGTTAAAATGATAACATTTCAACCTTCTCTCTCTCTCTCTTTTTCTCTTTCTTTCATCGCCCTCTAGGAGGAGCTATTGACTACCTACCTGGAGAGCAAAGACGACGAAGCGGTCATCAAAAGCTTCAAGGGTCTGCTAGCACCCAAGCGTCATGTCCCGGCTCTGCTGACCTACGTCATGACCCACTGCATCCAGCAGTCAGACACGGAGAGGGAGAGCGCTGCCAATTTGCTGAGTGTCCTCAAGAAAGAGGGATGTATCACAGGCAACAACTTCATGGACGTGAGTAGAAGGAGCGCTTCAAACATTTCTTTGTGAAAGTGATGACAATTAAAATACCTGGGGGGTGTTTCTCAAAGGCTAAGATTGTCTTAAGTTTGATGTGAACTATGGCAGGCCATTCATGCCAGTGGTTGCTCTCACCATTCCTGGCATTGGTCTCTCATGGGACATAAACTTGAGTTACAATGTATGTAAAAAAAAAATTCCAGCAATGAACTATCAAAAAATGTAAATTATGTAGATTTGTGACATGGTGAGAGCAACTGGTGGCATGAATGGCCTGCCATAGGTGACGTCCAACTTAAGTCGATCTTAGTCTTTGTGAAACATCCCCCTTTTAATGAGTTGCAGTTGATCTGGATTTATCGCAAGTTCTCCAATCAGTCTCAAACTGACAAACTTCTATCTCTCTAGTACAGAGCTGCGATTGATATCAAGTTGTGAGTAATTTGAATTAAATGCTTTTTAGAAAATAAAAACCCAAGAATTTCTAAAGGATGAGAGAGAAATAAAATCCTGAAATTTGAGAATATTGAGAATATTGAGAAGAATACACAACTATTTGAATAAGAATAGGGGATCAGTTTGGTTAATGAGTATGTTCATTGGAGATGCGAAGGTCGAGGGTTCGAATCCCGACACGGCACTAATATCCTTTGGCAAGATATTAACCTGCACTTGCTACTCTCCACCCAGGTGTTAAATGGGTACCCGGTAGGATGCTACCGTCATTATTGGTCAAACAGTTTTTGAGCGTCATGTAACGCCTGGCTGGAATGCTCCCCAGGGAGTGGAGGCAAGCACTGAATCCAATGACCGGGTTAATAGTAAAACAATATATATAGAAATTGAATATTATTATTATTATTAATTTATCCCAAAAAGGCCTTCACCTCATTCCTGGAGAGTTCCAAGGAGCTAGAATCGGAGGTGCCGCTCATCAAGTCCCACACCGCCGGCCTGGCCGCCAGGGCGGTCACCGATGAGGTGGTCAGCCTTGCGGACATCGCCGACCCCCTGGAAAACGGGGCCTTCTACCCTCTCTTCCTGCTGATCCTGCAGCGCATCGCCAAGGCCAAGTCCAAGGACGGCTTGGTGGCGCTCTTCAACGAGAGCAAGGTGGCTATGCTCAAGATGCTGCCAGAGAGCGATAGAAACAAGGAGAGGATGATGGAGATCCTGGAAGGAAAGGTAACCAACAGCTCTAATATTCCCAGATATTCATAAATAATAATGATAACAATATTTATAGAGCGCAACATATCCATCTCTAGAGATGCTCAAGGCGCATACAAATAATTTACATTAGTATTCAACATACTTAAGATTAAAGAGATATTAAATGTTAACTTACATTAGATCACACAACTTAATGGTGCCATGGTACATACAATGTGGCACAGTGTGATTATTCACTTATATATAAAAAGAACATTGAAATTGAAACATATGCATTGAGCATCAGGTGAGTTTTAAGCCCAGTTTTGAAAGTAGAGAGAGTGTTGGCCGTCTGAATAGAGAAAGGTAACTTATTCCACTAAGAAGGAGCTGCTGATGCAAATGCTCTGTCCCCCCACTTGTTAAAGACCCTATCTGAAGTGAAAAATAAAATAGATAAATTATTTATTAACGGAAAGCTTGTAAGCCATAGATTACAAGAATATCAATTATATGCCATTTTAATGTCTGTCAGAGGAGTATCAGTTCTCTGAAAACTCAAAATCTAAAGCTTTGAAAATCTGAAGTTGTCCAACTAAAAATTTCATTTCGACTTGATGACATCATCTTATGTGGAGTACGCATATTCACAATGACTTTGGATTAATTAAGCACGGCTCATTGCCCCAGCTATAAAGGTGAATCGATTGGGTACACATATTATGTCGTCACTGTAACTTCGGCAAATTTGACCCTTGTTGTTTTTCATTTATATCAAGTTGTAAATTCATCGGATATGTTCTCTTAAAAGTTAGGTTTGTGACACATCCATCAACATATTAACCTGTGAGCCCTGAAAATCTACCAGTTATTCATTTTAGCCATTCTTTTGTTTCCTCACCTAGAGCCTAAGCTTCCTGTTCCCCTTGCTGCGTATGCAAGCCGACGTGACGAAGCAGCTCCAGAGCGACAGCAACCCTAGTGCCCTCTATAAGTGGATCAAAGAGAACGTGTCCGTAACAATCCACAAGGATAAGGGCTTCATTAATGCCCTTACTGCCAGGTGAGTTTCAATCCTTTGGTCTCAAGAGTGCTTCTATGATGAGAAATTATGTTTCAGATTGACCAAAAAGACTCTTATGGGGCGTGAGAAGTGTCTAACTTTTGTTTTTAAGTGGCCCAAACATTGTGGAGCGTGTGTGCAGCGCTTTGTAACTGCAAGGAAAAGGCGCTATATCAAATATCTTTTGGATTGGAAGAAAGTTGCAAAATTTGCAAGTGATATTTGCAATTGATTGCAACCCGACTTTCTTGCAACGCCCCACTTTCTTGCAAGGCCCCACAGGTCTCCTAAATTTCCTAGGATTTTGTTAGGATTAAAGTTTTAACAATTTCATTTGTAGTCTCCCCCTCTCTCTCTCTCTTATTAATGGGGCGTTGCAAGAAAGTTGAGTTGCACTCAATTGCAAATTTGCAAGACTTACGCTTGATTTTGGGGATTTGCAATTGATTGCCCCATTAGACAGGGTTTTGTAAACGCTCTCACTACTAGATCAGTGTCAATCTTTTTTTCTTTTCATCTATAATCATTTTGATTTGTGCCATGCTATCTATATGTACCAGTGAGTTAACCCAGATTTTAGCATCTCCTATGTGAAAAAAACAATATCAAGAATCCTTATTCGGAGCATTTCACAGCACTCCATACATTTGTTTATAGCAAATTTCATGTTTTCCAAACATCCCCAATGTTTAAATATTGCAGACCTTGTCTCAAAATTACTCACAAAATTAATGCTGTACACAGACTCCACAAATAACATGAAGAGCCCTTAAAAAACAATCCTTTTCTGCTGAATTAAAAAAAGTCTAGAGTATACAAATTCAATTTCAAATTTTAAATATTAAAATCCAAACAAATAGAATAATTCTCAATTGTTTGTATACCATTGGATAACATATACAAGACCTTCCCAATAAAGATACTTCATGATATCATCATAACATTTTACACATTTCTGCTTTTCAGTGTGATCAAGTTCATCGTCGCGGAGACCAGCCTGCCTGAGGGTGCGGATCCAGCCGTACTCCCTGACAAGTCCCTTCAAGAGAAGGAGACGGCCCTCCTGGAGAGGTTCGCTCCGGTGCTCCAGAAGTTTGTCCACGTGAGCATAGACCTGCAGCTCGGCGCCCTATATGCCCTACAGACCCAGTGCTATAACCTCAGCTTCCCCAAGGGTAAGACTGATATGCAACTTGTCTCCTCTGCCTTGCTTGCTTGCTAGGTGCCTTGTCTCTGCCAGACATAGGCGACCAAGGCTCTCTGTCTACAGTCAAACCTGCTTTAGTGACCACCTGTCTAGAAAAACCACCTGTCTACAAAGTCCACATTTTTTGTGCCCTTGAAAATGGTTTCTCATTGAAACATGTTCTAAAGGAACCTGTTTACAAAGACCACTTTTTGTGTTTCCCTTGGTCGATATAGACGAGTTAGACTGTATGCAACTTGTCTCCTCTTCCTAGCTTGCTAGGTGCCTTGTCTCTTCCTGGACATTGGTGACCAAGGCTTCCTATCTACAGTCAAACCTGTCTATAGGGACCTTCCAAGGGAAACACAAAAAGTGGTTTTTGTATACAGGTTCCTTTAGAACATGTTTCAATAAGAAACTATTTTCAAGGGAGAAGAAAAATGAGTGGTCTTTGTAGACAGGTGGTCACTAAAGCAGGTTTGACTTTACTTATATCTCTGGTTCCTTTTGAGTTGGTTTCTGTTTGTATATTAATCATCCATTTTGTAAAATAAACATTCTTGACCAAGTCCCTAATTATTATTGATGATTAATATACTTGTTCATTTCTGGTAGTTTCCTTATGAATCTCTATAACCTTGAAGTGATAAAAGAAGTGGCCTCTATCCACAGAATAATCGCCAATACAAATGATTTCCTATTTGATCTGTGATGTTTTACTTGTTCATTTTTTTATAGGAATGCTACTGCGATTCTTTGTGAATCTCTATAACCTTGAAGCGATCGAAGAGGAGGCCTTTATCAAGTGGAAAGAAGATATTACCGATGAGTTCCCCGGCAAGGGACAAGCCTTGTTTCAGGTTAGTACCAGGACTTTGGCTCAAGGTCTTAGCACTTGGAGAGACCTTCTTTTATAGCAATTTATAGTGGTCAATAAACCTGTCATTTGACAGATTATTAATAATAATGATATTAATGATAGGTCCATTTATATAGCGCAGCTACCATATAAATAAGGCCCTAAAGCATTCAAGGAATTCTTTCCTACCGGGTACCCATTTACTTCACCTGTGTGGAGAGTGGCAAATGTAGATTAATGTCTTGCCAAAGGACATTGGTACTGTGGTAGAACTTGAACCGCGAAACCACCTGGTCCACAACTTAACCAAGACACCTCTTGTTTATGATGACCAGGAATCAAAAGGTATTCACCTTTGACGGTTTTGATGGCTATGGAATAGACACATTCCTCAGACGTATACTGGCAGACTAACACTTACTGTCAGTTTTAAGATTCCCAGAAGATGCCGATTTTGCAATAAAAATCAGAAATGCATTTTTTCAATGTCAGGCGGATGTTGATGCACGAGGGGGGAATAATGTGTTGGGTTGTCCATCCGTCTTTCCGTCCGTCCAACTTTTTGTTACCACGATAACTTGACAAAGATTGAACGTATTTTATACTTTGGGTGGAAGAGGTTAGATGTCAAAGGTCACAGGGTGATAAAACCAACCAGAAAATACCACGTTCATGAATAATTCCACTTTCTTTGTCTTTATGTCCTACAGGTGAACCAGTGGCTGACATGGCTAGCTACCGCTGAAGAAGACTCGGATTCTGACGAGGAGGTAGACGACTGATCGTCTTGGCAACACGGCATGCCACTTCATCACGCGTGGTCGCTACATTTCGAACAACCACCCGGAGTCCCCCATCCGTATGCGCAAATTAGTCTCACCGGAAATTGCACACAAACATTGGATGGAGAAAAAAAAAAGCTAGTAACAGTGCATTAAGAGTAATCTTTGTTTCACTGATGTTGCGTACGTTGGAAGTATATATACTCGGTAGTAAAGTGTTTATTTGTACTAACCCGGTATTTTATGAGTAACGGTGCAGTCATTTTCGGTAACGTCACTGCGTTTCAATGGAACTGTTTATGATTTCTGTGTAGTACATGCGTAGTGTCTGAGGTAGCGTAGGCAGGAAGGCTTTGCTGAGGACTGCTATAATAATCATGGTTTTGGTGTGTTTCTTTTTTTAATGTGAATTGAATAAGTAAAAAATAAATCAAGAGACTCTGAGTCAAATTTGTTTTTATTAGTATTGAAAATGAGGAACTGTGTTGCGTTGATATAAACTGATGCTTAGTATGTGCTATGTTTGGAAATTATGAGAACACAAAGTTATTGTAACATGCATGTGTAAAAGTTGTAAACTGTAAAATATTGAAACTTGAAGCATTTAGTAGTAGATGTAGCCATAGGAAATAAATTTCAAGAAGTTGTCTCACCTGGTTAGTCTAAGCCTTTCAATACGAATCGTTTCTTGTATTACATGTCTCTGTGGGTCTTTATTAAATAAAGTATGTAACATTTGCAAAGGGTTAACAAAGTCGGCTGCTACATGTTTCTGTGGTGATTCAAACATTTACAAGTTGAATAAATTACATGGAATTATGATACTAACACGTTGTGGCAAGCAACCCAAGTCACTAGATTCAAGTGTCTTTGATCAATTTATGTGTGTTGTCAAAATTTGTGATTACGATTAATAGTAGTAATAATGCAGAAAAAAAATAAAGAAATACATTTTAGTAGATTATGCTCTTCATGTTTGCAGATTTTTATAAAATTTCCCATTCTGAAATGTTACATTTGATTTCTTTTTAAAACAAGTAATATATTCCAACTTCTTTAGTTATAAATGCTGTGATAAAGAAAATTGTACATTTAAATTGATGTGACAGGATTGGTAAGTAAGAGAGGCAATATTTGAGGTGGAAGGATAGTATGAAATCAAATGAAAGTGAGAGAACAGCAACGATGAAACACAAAATGGCATTATTTTCTCTCTTGCTCACAATGTCTCTAAATTCACCTACATGTAGGTTCTGAACGCTTATTTGATTTTGAACGGTTCCAGTGACTTAACTGTATTTTATGGTCAGTCTTAATCAAGAACTTACAAACTTCATGTACAAAACTTAAGAAATTCATGTGCGTATAAAAGCAAACATATTTGTAGGCTGGAGTAGTTTAATTTTCCATGTAGTAAATTGTACACATTGTCTGTTTCACATGAAGGCTTATCAGCAACTTTTAAAAGCGATATACAAATGTACATTGCTTCGAGCCGTAGACAACTATGACTTACTTTTGACGTTCTTTATGTATACAAATAATCACCCATGACTCTTCTTATAATGTGCCCTTGCTTTTTAACATCATATAAATGAATGCCCTTTATCGTGTACATGCATCGTTAGACATGTGCTGGTATTGGAAAAGTATTGTTGATGTATTTCACTTTGTACATTACATCAAAGATATGAACACTTTGTGTGTTTACTCATAATGTGATACACAATCTTTTATTTATCTCAGTCCAGAGGCTTATGCATTTCTTCAAATGATTATGTATACGTGAATGAATGAATTCAACAATGAAAAACGCCTACCACCCTGTATCAAAGAGTCCTTGTTTATCTTATTTGTGCCGTTTCTATCGAGTTATTTAAAACTTCTTTTTATCCGAAGGTTCTTTTTTTGAAATTCATTGGATGTATCATAACTTAATCATTTCGATGATGTAATTGTGGAGAAGTATGATTATGGCATTATCTGGGAAAAAGGAGCTTTGTTTAAGTGGTGCAGCAACGATTTATGGATTTATGTTATACTATCGTGGCATTTATGACGATAAAGTTGAGTTCTGGTCATGTGATTGCGCTGTGAAATAATCTGTAACATCTTCGTAAGGGTTGATTATGTAGTAAAATTGTATAGAGCAAGGTTTTGGAATCCTCAAAGTGATAACAATTTGACTTGAATCTGTTCAGACAATCACATACAGTGATAAAGACTGCACACAGAAATGGTCATGTGGGCCTACACATACATGTTGCATTAATAAATTGGCCGAAATGTTTGATCTATTTTCTTGTTTTGGGAATGTGAGGGCATTTAAAGAACAATCCTTTTCATGTGGCATTGCTTTTATCATGTGATTTGATATTGGAATAAGAACTCAAAAGATAGAAAGCTCGCAAATTATTTGTCACTTTAACTCAGAACTCGACCTTCTCTTTTCATCCGAGCAAGCATCTGAATACGATAAGCATTTGAACATGATAAGCACTTCCTATGTAACATAGACCTTTCACATGATATTTTTTAGCCTGGTTTCATGTAATTATATTAGGCTTGCTTAACAGCATTTTACTGTCTTTTCGTCGCGTTTTGAGCTGAAAATTTAGACGCTTGATGAATATTTCAATGTGCTTTTAAACATTTTTCCGGCAAATGATGGCTGTGAAGTTTTGTTGTTCACACTGCAAGGTCGTTTCCTTGATAATGCAGCTAATAATTTCAATGTGAATAGGTCTCTGTCGTAATTATGCATGCACCAATCAAGCAAAGATTAATGCTTAACTGATTTAATTGTCAAGTGTGTATAAGGCTGTATCAAACATGCATTAAAGACTAAAACTAAACTGATTTTATGGATAGAAAATGTGAATAAGGCTCTGCCTATATGTTGCACGCATAAATCAAGCTACGTTTAAAACTAAACTGATTTAACCGAGAATGTGAACAGTGCTCTGTCTATATTGTGCATGCATTAATTTAGATTAGTTGCAATCTTGACTGATTTAAAGGACAGTTTGAACACTGCTCTGTCTACATGTATATTGTGCATGCATTCATCATGCAAGCTCATTTAGAACTTAACCAATTTAAAGCATAATATGAACAGGGCTCTATAGCTATTGAGTACATCATGTATCAAAATTGAACCTCAGGTAACATGGGCTCAAGCCTTGACCATAACTGTAATTGTGAACGCAGCATGTATCAACGGCAATTTTCACTCATGAAGTGTTAATGAGTTATTAGTACACTTAATATTAGATTAAATGTATGATATGAACATCTAATCTTGTTGAATTGATTTGTTTTTGCAACATAAAATATTTTACATTTCAAATAATCAAGCGCAATTTTTCAATTTACATGGAATATTGTGAGCCGCCATTTTTTTTCACTGTTGTCTGAATTTAGGAACCAATTTTGTGTATTTTCCTCATATTTGTTGTTCTTTTACATAGGTCACATAGCTTTGTTCAATATGATGTCACCATGCGCTTGTACAGAGTTTATTTTGGTGTCTACCTGTAGCAATACTAACCAACCAAAACTTATCTGTTAACCCCGAACAGCTGTCATTATTATGTTGATGTTTTTCCTGTTATTGGTGACAATTTTATATGTAAGACTATGTTCGATTTATGCGCTTTATTTCAAATGACTTTAGCTAATTCCTTGAACCATGTTTTCCCCGTAATAAAATGACATACATGCAAGAGTAAGTTGAGCTTGTTCTTGGTGCACTTTTTCTGCTATTTTGCGAATATCAATGGGAGATCGAGGATAACTAAGCAGAGATATTTAGAGAGAGAGAGAGAGAGAGAGAGAGGGAGAGAGAGCCTGAGAGAGAGAGAGATCAAGCTATTTGTATTTTGCTGGGACTGAATTAAAGCTAGAGATAGCTAGAGACAGAGACAGACAGCTAAAGTACGTGAAAATGGGAAAAACATTCATATAGAAATAATAAATTAGACCCTATAACTAACTAATTAGATTCTGATAAAAAGTATTGGGCCAATTATATATTTCGTTGATATAACTTTTGTATCTGGACAGTTAGATATAAAATGGCAATTTAAAGAAGTTTACAAGTAATATTTCATAAATCTTCTCAGACTTAAGTTGGACAGTACAGGAGACAAATATTAATCATGGTTTGTGCTGTACTATACTTGATGAATATTTTCCATTAAATTCGGAGGCCATTAAGTGTCTGGAAACCCAAACTCCCCATTGATATGAAGAATAAAGATAGTCTACGTGGCGTTCGTCAAAACCCATATAGACATATGTCTAAATCCTTGGACATCCCATTGAAACGTGTGAAATACGCGTTTGTAATCATGGATGTCCACGAAAGTACGACGACATGTCAGCGGAATACGGACAATACATGTACGCATAAGAACGAACGTACGTGACACGGTGCGCTACGTTTATATATCCGACATAAGAATCAATATGTGGGGCCTGTAGCTATAGTTCGTAGGAGATGGTTCTTATTTGTTCGCTTTTTCAACGATTTTATTGATCAAAATGAATAGCAATCCTTCTGGATTTAATAGATTAATAATAATTCGAGTTTTGATAGTAATTTGCTTGGCATTATAAATATTTATTCAAATATAGCCAATGTGAACTGTAAATTTAACTATATTAACCTAAAAAGTGACGAGTTGTTATCCAATTCCTTGGTAGTATAGTGGTAAGTATCTCCGCCTGTCACGCGGAAGACCGGGGTTCGATTCCCCGCCAAGGAGGATTACTTTTTGTTTTTACTCTGTCAAAAAATTATTTCTTTCATAAAAGTTGCTCCTGACAAAGTCCTCATGCTAACTCATCAATATCAGAAAAATACATATACAGTCAAACCTACCTTATTGACCACAAGTCATGTCTACATGTTTCCCTTGAAAATGGTTTCTCATATTGAAACATGTACTAAAGGAACCTGTCTACAAAGACCACTTTTTGTGTTTCTTTTGGGCAGTCGCTGTAGACAGGTTTGACTGTATAAGAGATTGATCTATTTGACCGTATCCGTACACCGACCCCCTGGACATCCAACCCCCCAGAACCATCCTCAGTCAACTATACCCCCTAGGCAACTCCATCCCCCTGGCCCCCCGGACAACTACTCCCTAAGACAAATTTTTGTCTCTCTCTTTTCTATGTTAATTGAGAGCTGAGTTGATATCGAGATAGCCACCTGTCAGTGCATGTTTGGTCCCTCCTGGCCAAACTAGTAGCCTAATGACGGGCTTTAAAATTATTGTAATAAAATGGGATATGGCCTGTAATTATAGAGGCCTATATGCAGGGCGGCCGAGCGACTTCCAAAGTGGGGGGGGGGGGTACCAAGAAAAAAGGGTACTTTCTGGAGAAAAAAAGGGCACCTACAAAGGGAAATCTCAAAGCGAAAATATACCATGTTTATAGACATTGGTATATACCCCTACACTGTGATTACATTATCAGGGATGATATCAATATTTGTTTCACTTTATGCATCATACAAGATATTGCTTAAGCATCATAATTTGCAGCTGTGTGTGATGGTCTAAAAATTCATTTGCGAGCGAGAAAAAAGTTTAAGATTTGTGAGGTCGCAGTGCGAAAAATTACATCTTATAAAGAGGAAAAAACAATCCTGATGGGGTTATTTGCACATTCTCATAACGGAAGACTGAAATGACCTTTGATAATTAGTAAATAATTATATCATTTATACATGCGAGCGAGCGAAGCGAGCCAGCTTTGGGGGAAATTGCTATTAGTCGCGTGAAATTAGGGGCACGTTTAATGATGAGAGGAAAAGGGGACATTTATCAGAAAAGAAAAGGAGCATGTGTCAAAGTCCAAAGAGTAATTATAAGAGGTGAAAATGGGGCACTTAATCTTACACCTTCAAAAAGAGGCACTTACTAGGGATGAAAGAAGTCAGTCATGAGAATAGGAAATGGGCATTTGTCGACGGAAAAGGGGCCCCAATCAGATTTTGATAGTGGCATTTATAAGAGGTGAAAAGGGCATTCATGAAAAAGTGATAGGTTCCGTATTAGAAAGGATAAGGGGCATGTATCATTGTTAAAAGGGAAATTATCAGAGGTGAAAAAAGCGCTTATCGCACCTGAAATTGAGCACCGTCCAGATATGAAAAGGGGCACTTATGTGAATGAAAAAGGGACACTTATGTGAATGAAAAGTTAGGAGTAACTTCTCGTACCTGAAAAGGGTCATTTACCAGAGATGAAAAGGGGAATTTATGAGAAGGGGCTCTTTTTTAAAAGGGCACTTTTTATTAGGAAACGGGGTACTTATTAGAAAGGTAAAGGGGCACATAAGGTGAGCTTCTCCGAGTTAGAATGGGGGTAGTCATTAAGAGGGGAAGGGGCAATTCTTACAAAGGAAAATGGGCTCATGTCACAGTAAAAGAGGCACCTCTCACATTTAAATGGGGCAATTATCAAAGGTGAAGGGGGCACTTATCAAAAGTGAAAAAAGGGAACTTCTCTTAACTTAAAAGGGGCACTTACTATAGAAATTTAGAAGGGCACTTATGAGAATGGAAAATGGACACATTTTGCAAAGGGAAATGGGAACTTGTCGAAAGAAAGGGGGTACGTGTTGAAATAAAAGGGCACTTATCAGAGGTGAAAAGGGGAAGGGGCACTTTTACAATTAAAAGGGGCACCATTCCTATGTAAAAAGGGGGCACTTCTTACAAAGTTAACGGGGAACACTTCCTATGTAAAAAGGGGCACTTTTCGTGTGCTAGCTTGAAAAAGTGGGGGGGGGGGGCACTGTGCCCCCCACCCCCCCCCGGATGGCCGCCTCTGCCTATATGTAGGCCTACCGGCCATCAGAACTCGTCCAAACTTTGAATTGTACTCGCACCATCAAGTTTTATATTCATCTTTAAATTCCATTTTACAGAAATTCCAGCGATGACGTTTTTCGTCCATTTTGTAAATGTCATACCCCAAACCTTTCTTTTAAATGTGCTTTAACAATCTCAAAACAGCCAATAATGTCATAATACTGGATCCGATTTGGAATTCTTGTGTACGTTCGAGGGCGATCCCGACGAAGGGTAGTTTAAAGAAACTCTATAAATTTCGTTTTCGTTCAGGATATTGTTGGTATAAGAAAAAGAAGAATTAAGATGAAAAAGAATTAGAAGAAGAAAAGATGGCGGGCCGAAGAAGAAAAAGGAAGAAGAAGAAGAAGAAAAAAAAGAGAAAAGGAAGGATGAAGATGGTGATGAAGAAGATAAAGAAGAAGAATAAAGAAGGAGGCGGAGGAGTGAAATGAAGATGAGGAGGGGGATTTGGATCGAGGAGGAGCTGGGAGGAAGATCTGGGAGGAGAAGATCCGTGAGAAGATGAACTCAAGCCACATAATTATGACTCACGCTAGCTTACGTTGTTCAATGTGCATATCCAACGGTAGATGGCGTCATCACGAAAAAGTGAAAAAGCGATTTGTGTACCACTCGATTTCTACACAAAGCAGTGATTAAAGCTGTAGAAACTCATTTTTAGCCACGAGAACACCAGTCAAGGCGATTGATAGGTAAGTACAAAACACTATGATTCGAAATGATTGCGTTGTTATTTGAAATTATTTAGTATTGATACAATCCTGGATTATTTTGTGGAGTGATTTCTTTGTGTACAAAGTACTTGCTATTGAAAAGTGTAGTCCCGCACGTTGATAAATGTGTTGGAAACAAAGCCATTGACCTTTGTTTCAATTTTAAAAGAAGAGTGCGACATGATTAACCCCAAAAAGATTAAAAAGATAAGACATCGTCTATTGATTCCCCAAAATATTAAACAACACAATTAAAAAACTCATTAATTCCCAGAATTCACTTAAAATTGGCATTAAAAAAATTTGAATTTTAGCAGTAAAAATGCAATCAAAATCGACACCGGTCATGTCACCAGCGTTGTGCGTCATTGTCACTGAAAAGACTGAAGTTGGAAACAAATATTTTGAAAATTATAATCGGAAATCTATCTGAAATCCTGGGGAGGTTCCACTATAGATCTAGTCAGTGTAAAATAACAAATCGTCCACCACTAGATCGATCGTCACCAAAGCGCAGCGCTTCAAAATCACCCTGCAAATCACGCTTGGTTCAGCGCATGCAAATTAGTGAAAGTCAAAAACAAGCTGCTGAATCAATCTTCACTATAAGTCTCATTACCATATGCACTGCAGTATGACAGAGAAGAAGAATAGCGATTTCAGCAAACATTGTATTGTTGCTGGTGGGTTGTTTTTACCCTACTTCTGAAAGCCTGTGTACAGTGTAGGTTTTTATTAAGCAATCAGGGTAGCGATTTACACAACCATCATATGTAGCCTACATGTTTGCCAACAACCCATTGAAATATAGTGTTTAATAACTATTGTGTACTTCCTTTCCATTCCTTTCTTTACTTAATGTATCCATCTCTCTCTTCTTCTCCATCATTTTCTCTCCTTTCTTTCCTTAATCATCTCTCTCTTCTTCCTCTGTATCCCTCTCTCCTTCCCTATCTTTCTCTTACTCTTCCCTATCCCCTCTACACTTCTTTCTCTTCCTCTCCATCACTCTCTCTTCTTTCTCTGTATTCCTCTCCCCTTCTTTCTTTCCTTAACAATTACTATTTTATTCTGTAACCCTCTTCATTTCTTTCTCTCCTTACCCATCTTTCTCTTCTTCCTCGGTATATCCCTCTCCCATTCCTTCTCTCTATCCCCATCTCTCTCTTATTCATCTGCATCTTTCTCCCTTCTTTCTCTCCTTCCCAATTTCTATCTTCTTCCTCTGTATCTCTCTTCCATCTCTCATTCTCTCTCTCCCTCTCCCATCTCTCTCTCCCTCTTCCATCTCTCTCTCCCTCTTCTATCCCTATCCCTCTCCCCTTCTTTCTCTTCTTCTCCATCATTCTCAATTTTTATTTCATATATTCTTCTTTTATTCCACAGGTAAATAGAGATACCCATTCTACATCATCAGAATCAAGAATTCACACCACCTCCCCTTCCCCCTGTAAACACAACTCACCCAAGCTTCAAGTGCATCCAGACATCTGATCATGTGACAACACCGTTGAACTAACCTGGGGGATTGTGGGTAATTTATATTATTCTACAGACTGGCCTGAAAGTGTTGCAGGTAAGATATAAAAGTGACTGATTCTTATTCATTAAGTTGTAATTTGAATATAGCACCATTTTCCCTGGATATAAAGCATTTTGATATACCATCCATGAGTCAGTTAACCCTGTAAGTTAGGGCTTTGATCGGATCGAAAGATTGTACGACGCCCTTGCACCTTTCATCAGTATCAGCAAAAAGTTCTTTGTATTTTTTAATTAATTATTTTTTACTGTTGTTTTTGAGCACTCTGATACTTAAATCACTCATACCTTGGATAATTCTCTCACTTTAAGTTGTTGTAGTTCATGTTTAAAACTTTCAAACAATTTCATGCCGTTAAATGTAAAAAATTGAAAATGATCGGGGAAAAAAAAAAGAAACGCTGAAAATATTCAAGTTAGATTACTTAGATGGCGATAAAAAAAATGCGTGCCTAAAAAAAATGCCTACATTATATTCCAAAATGGCAGCTCGCATGTTTTGCCTCTTCTCTTAGTCATGAAAATGCACTTGATTTCAACAAACATGGTCTACACTCTACAAGGACTCAAAATGACAAAATAATCCCAGCTATGCATTTTTTTTATAGTATTTGATAGCCCAAAACTTATTTTCTGTATTTTTTTTTTTTTTCTCTTCAGATCATTTTCTGATCATTTTTATTGATCGGCGATCGGAATTCATATCCGATTTCACTTAATTGGCCCTCGATCTGATTTTCGGTCTAGGTTAGAGTCATGGCTAGAGTTAAAATATATACAAGTTACCAAGCAGTGACAGTGTGAGTTCAATGAATGAATATGGTTTCAAACTATGTCTGATTTGCTGTACTGTTGCTGATGATTTAGTATTGCATTATAAGTACATTGTCTATTCAGAACCAGAATTGTGTTAACCCTGTATTAATAATAATAATAATAGTGGGTTCTGGTATAGCGCTCATGTCAGTCAGATTTGACCCTCCTGGCGCTCCCGATTATTACCCTGGCTTTAGCACGGCTGCCATACGGTGCTCTAGCATTTCAAGGAATAAATTCCTACCAGGTACCCATTTACTTCACCTGGGTGGAGTGTGGCAAATGTAGATCAATGTCTTGCCAAAGGACATTAGTGCGGACGTTGTGATCGACAGTCCGGCGACGTATCCACTCGAACACAATACATGTACTATGTACAAGGTTATATCCTTATGGCTTCAAACAGCTTATATCTAAGCTATTAACCGTATGGTTTTAAACATATGTTGATCTTTACAATGTTCAAATAAAGAGATCAGCAGTTCTACTGGTAGGTCATAGTATAACGTTGTCTGTGTGAAAATTGATTATTGTGTGTTGATCACCACAAGTTTAACCATGATTAAAATTAAAAATCTTTTTACTATTTGTTCAATATTCAGTATTCTATTCAATATTTCCACATTTAATTTATGTTATTTATGTATATTTTTAGTCTATATTTATGTCAACTTCTTTTTGGAGGTACTCTGTTTAAATCTTAAAGAGAAGTTTCGTTGATTAAAAAAGCTAACTTTAATGTCATTATTGCAAAGGTGACACTTTGATTGGCCAAGGTTATCAAAAGTCAATGCTTGGAAACATTTGAAGTAATGATTATTAACAACTACAAAACGCTTAGATACAGCCCCGACATAGCACCTGAAAAGCTCCCCGGTCGCTGCTGAGATTGATGTCACATGTTAAACATGATGTGCACAAGCAGACGATGTCCCATGACATCTCACACAATTTCAGTGCCTGTTTTGTCATCTTTTCTTCAGTTATTTCTCTTTCTTCAATACCCTCAGTCGAAATGTTTAATCTGTATGTATTGCCTCACTCTAAACCCCGTGAAGTGAATGGTATTATTTTGATGAAAAATGCAAGGATTTAAAAAAAAAGGAATCCGTAACTTGTAAACAAAATAAGACGCCATTGTATTTTCAGCTGCACACACCGCAGCATGCTCGGCGTTTCAAGAGGGAACAAATGACGTCCATGCTATCATTCCGGAGGTTTTTTTCAATTTGAAAGTGTGGTTTCTTTGATTGTTCATGAACCCATATCCTGTGTATTTACAAACAAAAGAATTTAGTTATCAGAATGGGGGTCATATTCCTTTTTGAATGGTGTAAAATTCCATCACATTTATATACACTAAACTCATTATAATTTGAGAAATAAAAGCATTGCAATTATGTCCATTCTTTATGGGATGTCGTCTGCTTGGGCAGGGTTGGTTCATATTGTGACGTCATTAAAACATCGTTATTTTTCCGGCAAATCTCTCGCATATCCCAGATGCTATAGAGGTTGTTTTATTTGTATTTTTATAAACCAACCGATATGCAGTTGACCTAAAACTTCCATGATGGCTATCTGTTAGCTTACCAGTTTCTAGTAATACGCTATTTTCCATATTTGTGATTTTCTATGAACCCGCACTTTAATTATGTTCATGTACTCTTAATGGCAATTTTCATTTAATGATAGTATGTGTTTTTCATGTACATTCTCAAGCGCCTTGAGCTTTTTTGCAGAAAAATATATGCCAGTTTACAATTACTCTTTATTATTACTATTTCAATGCCGAAATTCAAATTTTTAATCAAAATTTTATTCACTATTTGTTTTCCAGTCTTGATATCTATGGCCATTTAAACTATTTAAATTTTACGATGTCCTTCAATTCAAAACTTTATTTCCAATTATTTTAAAGAGCAAAATTATATTAAGTACATTTGTATGTACAAACAGTCAGTATAGCAAAACAAAAGGAATTAGGTTACTCAGAGTCCAGTACACAGTTGTGTATTTGTCATTGTTGTACTACAATAGTGACAAATGCACAACAAAATTATTTAAAAAAAAAAGAATATGAAAAGGAAAAGTGTTTGTACGTAAAAGGTATAGAAAAGATTTGTTTCATTTTCATTGTGCATCCAACATTAAACAAAACTTTCTTTTTGTATTTTTTGTCATAGCCCTCAAAATGCTGATGCGCCCCTTTAAGGAGAGCAGGATAGCGTGAACGAACAAGGAGGGGATGAAGATAACGAGAAAGAAGATGGCTGTTATTCGTCTCCACCGTAAGGTCGTCTATGCGGCCATTCTTCTCTTGCTCGTCCCGTGCCTGGTGCTCCTCTACTACAGCACTTCAGAACATGGCGGTAAGTCTGTATTTCTTAACCTTCTGCAAAGAGGCACTAATTTATCATCTTTTACTCTTATGTTTAAGAGAAAAATAAAAAAAAGTGAACCTAAGTGAATGAAAATTCACTTTGATCACAGCTTTGGGTATGTATTGAAATTTACATTTTTCTGAAAGTCTATGAATCAGCTTTCCCTCTTCGAATTGGCATCATTTATCCTCATCTTCGCACTTACATTTTGAGCATCCTCTAGAGGGTATGTGTGCAATGAAAATATAGCTTCAGTAAATTCTTCTTCTTCTTGTTCATTTTCTTCTTCTTGTTCATCATCTTGTTCATCATCTTCTTCTTCTTCTTCTCCTCCTTCTCCTTCTCCTTCTTCTCCTTCTCCTTCTCCTTCTCCTTCTCCTTCTCCTCCTCCTCCTCCTCCTCCTCCTCCTTCCCCTTCTCCTTCTCCCCTTCCCCTTCTTCTTCTTTCTCTTTTTCTTCTTTTTCTTGTTCTCCTTTTCCTTTTTCTTCTTCCTTTTTCTTCTTGTTCTTGTTCTTGACCTTGTCCTTGTTCCTGTTCTTGTTCTTCTTATCAATGTTATTGTTGTTATTATAATGACAAAACGTTGCTTTTATACAAATGTAATTATTGTTGTCCTTATTGCTTTCTTTCCATTTGCATCTGTAGAGGCATCAAGAGAGAGCAAGAACCTGCTTGGGTTCAACAGCAGAGAGGCCATCTTAGCAGACAGGGTCAAAGAGATGGAGCATGAGAACCAGATGCTACGCAGGCAGCTCAGGTAAACCCTTCTTCCTCAAAGTGGCAGCTCAAGTAAATCCTTGCAGGACAGGGATCTTTGGTTACTTTTTATTCTTCAAATTGGCAGCAATTGTATTTTTCTTTTAATGATTATTAGGTAATACATTTTGGGAAATTGATATATTGTTAGTCCTTCATTGTTAGTAATTTGAGGCAGCTCTGGTAAACATTGCGGAACAAAGATTTTTGGTCACCCTTTTTTCTGCAAATTGGCAGCAGTTGTATTTCTCTTTCCATGATTACTAGGAACTCCATTTTTGGGAAATTAATATATTGTTAGTCCTTCATTGTTAGTAATTTAAAGCAGCTGCTCAGGTAAACATTGCGGAACGGGGATTTTTGGTCACCCTTTCTTCTTTAAATTGGCAGCAATTTAATTTTCTTTCACTGATTACTAGGAACTACATTTTTGGGAAATTAATATATTGTTAGTCCTTCATTGTTAGTAATTTGAGGCAGCTCTGGTAAACCTTGCGGGGCAGGAATATTTAATCATCCTTTCTTCTGCAAATTGGCAGCTGTTGAATAAATTTCTCTTTCCATGATTACTATGAACTACACTTTTGGGAAATTAAAATATTGCTAGTAATTTGAGGCAGCTCTTGTAAACCTTGTCGTACAGGGACTCTCTTCTTCCAATTGACAGCAGTTGTAATTTCCTTTGAATAATTACTAGGAACTACATTTTGGGGAAATTAATGTATCAGTAGTCCATTATTCTTGGTGATTTGAGCCTCTGTCGTTAGGTTCAAGTGGGTTTCAACACCAAGGCCAGATCCTGCATCCTTCAGTGGACCAGGCATGTATAGTGCGTCCCAGAAAAACGAAACCGAGAATTATTGATGTTTTATCTTAACTTAATCACAATTATAATTGATACATGTAAATGACACATATTTGGAAAGCTTAGATCCTCCTCTTTCATGTGATGCAACTCGTATAATCCATATTTCACGCATGAGTGATTAAAATGAATTTGAAGAGAGAAAAACAAAAAAGTCATTTGGCGGACGGTATCTGAATTTGAAAGAGAAAATCACATTTCTAGAAAGTTGAGTTTCTGCCCTTTCATATGACACCTCAGTCAGTAAAAATGAGCTAGGAATAAAAGAGTTAGGTTTGTTTAAAGAGGAGGATCTAAGCTTTCCAAATATGTGTCATTTATCAATTATCATTGTGATTAAGTTGAAATAAAGCATCGATAGTTCTTGGTTTCATTTTTTCTGGGATGCACTGTATAGTGACTCAAGATAGAGAAGAATAGCTATTTCAACAAACATTGTATTTATGCTGGTTGGTTGGTTATTTTGACCCTAGTGCTGTGAAAGCATGGGCAGCGATTCACAAAACCTTCATACATGTTTGCCCACACCCCAATGAAACACTTGTTTAAAATTATTGCATGCCTGATAATAATTGTGTGCTTAAAGGTAAAGATCAGTTTTGGAAACGCCCCCCTCTTAAAAAATGTAATGAAAGCTCTTATTACCAATCATGTGAAAGAACATGTTTGGATTAATACGTGATCATACAAATTTTGCCGAGAAACCGCCTACTAATTGATATATTTGGTAAATTATTATATCTATTTGAACCTGATTGATATGACGCACATGTCGCGCACGTGTGCGTAGTCCCATATACATCTTTCTGTGTACAGTGCTTGTAACTTTACCAAGACTGGGCCAAATTTCTTTTCATTTTGATGATTCCAGAACCTTGCAGTACATACCAATACTTATATGCTAGATGATCGACCTTTTCTGATCGATTCCACAATGTTTCTTTCACAATGCAATCGCATGACCATAACTGGTCTTTATCTTTAAGAAAAAGAGTAATTGGATCAAATATTGGATTTTTGCTGGTTGGTGGATTTCTGGAATCTCTGGGAGTCTTTGATATTTTGTGTGTGCAATCAGAGCCATATTTTAGTTTTTCTAACAAATTTTAATGACCAATATTGCAGAAATAATTGGAAGAGAATGAACTTCAACCGGTTACTTGTTTTCAAACTTGTCAGTTTCAAATCTGCACGTTTCTCTGTTTCATGTTAAACCCCTATGTGGACCAACCATACCCTTGCAATTAGGATTTGCATTTTTTAGATTTAATTTTTCCTTCTTTTTACCCCAGTATTTCCCAGAGTCAACTGCAGCAGACGTATGAGACGTACCAGCAGGTCTTGGTCGAGAATAACAATGTTTCAGGCGACTCTGGCCCTCTAGAGATGAACCGATCTCTGCCTGTCAATTGCGTCAATGCAGACCCAATCCCGAAGTGTGAGGTAGGTTTAAAGCCCATCTGTACTAGTTTACAGGAGGTATTAGACCACCCTGCAAGGTCAATGGACAGGTGGTTATCTCATCAAATCAGCTCTCAATTAACATGAAATGATAAGAAATAGAGGATCATGGGGGACCAATTGCCACCTATTGGGCAATGTTTGTTATATAGAGGGCACAAGTAGCTATAAGTAGTGCAGTGGGGCTTTAATAGTTCACAGTTTTGTGAATTTTATAATACAGTCAAACCTGGATTAGCGACCACCTGTCTACAAAGACCAAATTTTTTGTTTCCTTTCGAGTTGGTTTCTCATGAAACATGTACTAAAGGAACCTGTACATGAAGACCACCTGCCTAGAAAGACCGCTTTTCTTGTCTCCCTTTGGTGGTCTTATAGACAGGTTTGACTGTAGTATGATATGTACCAGCATCAGATGGGCCAACCCGCTTCACTTTGAATTAATACACCAGTTTACGGTTACATCAGTGCGCATGCGCAGACAGGCTGGCCCCGGGTTATTGGCTTTGAAAAAAAGCCAATGACCTGAGGTCAGTGGTATTTATGCGTAAATTAAGATTGCACCCATGCAAATGATGATGAGCGCGCACAACGCAGTGCGTAGGCTGTGATATCATCATAATTTGCATGGGCGCAATCTTAATTTACGCATAAATACATGACCTCTAGGTCATTGGCTTTGTTTAAAATGGCGCACACAACCGTAAACTGGTCTATTATCATGATGGGATTCAAATCTATAATATAGTGAACATTAGAATCCTTAAATTGGCAACATATTGAATTAATTATAATGATGGGATTCAAATCAATAATAAAGATCAACATTAGAATCGTTAAATTGGCAACATATCAAGTCCCTCAATGACACTGCTTACTTTTTGTTCCTTTTTCTCATAACAGAGGATTCACGTTTCGATTGTTTGTGCTGGTCATAATGCTAGTCGTGGTGTCATCATCCTCGTCAAATCTTTCCTCTTCTCCTTGAATAATGCACTTTACCTTCAATTTATGATCATGACAGAGGATTAAACTTTATATTAAGACTTTGCATCAGAATCCCTCAATTGGCAACATACATAGCAGGTCAACTTCACTGTTTTTTCTCAATTTTTGTTCCCTTTTCTTTATAATCATAACAGAGGATTCACGTATCGATTGTTTGTGCCGGTCATAATGCTAGTCGTGATGTCATCATCCTCATCAAATCAATCCTCTTCTACCGGAAGAACCCTCTTCACTTTCACTTCATATCCGACGAGATGGGCCAGCTGATCCTCTCCACTCTCTTCAAGACGTGGGATGTACCTGGAGGTAGGCCACGCCCACTTTTGTTGTTGTTGTTTTTGTTGCTAAATGAACATGTTACATGAACGGGACTACATGAATGTGTGGTCCAAATGAATCAATTTGTTCTTTGTAAATTGTGTAAATAGTTCACAACCCTTTAGGAATTTTATTTGTCATATACCGGTATTATATATTTGAAGGGTGTTGTAACGATTCAAGCTCTATGCTTATGTTTCATCATCTCTGTGTGTTCATTCTTCAAACTGTATAATAGTTGCAAATTGTCTTTGATAACACATTGTTATATTATTTTTTTCATGTGAGTTCAATTCAAATGGATTGTAAAATTGAAAATGATTTGTTATATTATATTCTTTTTCATATGATGTTAACTCCAATGAATTGTGAAATTGTGAACATGCATAAATAAAATCAATAAATATATATACCGGTAGACAACCTTTATCTGTTGCTTTACCTATTCTGAATATGAGGGCACTTTATGAGGAACCACTTTTCAGGGGACATTTCTACGATGACATTCTGCCAAACTAGTATACAAAGAAAGAGAACGCTTAATTATTTTGACCAACCTTTAAAGAGAAGGCTGAGTTCTGGGAAGAGGTGATAAATAATTTATGGGCATTATAATTGTTATTATGCAAGTGTGGAAGAACATCAGATAAAATATGTTCCCTGAAAAGCATGGCTCTTCAAATGCTTTCATATTCTAAATATGGCATGTAAAAACAAATCGGGGCAGATTTTTATGCCACATGGTTGTGTAGCCCCATATACATCTTTCTGTGTACAGTGCTTGTAACTTTACGAAGACTTGGCCCAATTTCTTATCATTTTGATGATTCCAGAACCTTGCAGTACACACCAATACTTATATGCTAGATGATCAACCTTTTCTGATCCATTCCACACAGTTTCTTCCACAATGCTATTGCATGACCAGAACTCAACTTTATCTTTAAAACAGTGATCATTAGTACTGCAACATCTTTAAATGGCTTTGAGCAGGATGTTCCATAGTTTCATGATTTGCAGTTATTAAAATTAAAAGCAAGAATGAACAGAAAAACCAATTGTATAAAGGAAACTACAGTTTATATTGTTATTATTTTTCTCCTAATTTTTCCCTTTTCCCCCCTTACACCACTTTAGTCAAAGTGAGCTTCTACCTCGCAGAAAATTATAAGGTAAGATTTTTATTTGCATTAGCAGGATTAAGAAATTTCGGCCTCTTTTGATGAAGGTCTGATGGTGGAGGGGAGGGGAAAGGGAGAGTTGATTATTCAATGGACAGCAGTCAGGGGGAGGGGGGGGGGGGGGTCAGTACATAATGTGACAGAAATTGATCAATTACTGAGAGAACTTTGCTCTGTTTGTACTATAATCAAGAGAAACACTCTTGTACGATTCACCCAGCACCATAATTTTTTAGGTTACAATTAAAACATTTTTATTCGTGAATGGCACGATGTACTGCATTAGGATTTTTTTATTTATGTTCCTACAATGTGCATTCCATAGAATTCTTGATCAAAATACCTGAAAAGGAGTTAATTACAAGAGATTATAATTACTATACAGATAATAAGGCTTGAAAAGGCTTTGGAAAGGCATTAATTCTCATTACCAAGTCCCTCAGAGAAAACTTAAAGCCGTCCGCCCCCTTGTTGCTTACTTACAAGCAAACACATGCTTTCTTAGCAGTCAGGTAAAACAAACTAACCAACCATCCTCTATTTCTCTGTTAGTTATATTTTGTTATGTTTTGTTTTTACATTACAGAGTCACGTAGAGTGGATCCCTAACAAGCACTACTCAGGGCTGTATGGGTTAATGAAGTTGCTTCTTATTGAAATTTTACCATCAAATATGGAAAAGGTATGACATAGGAGATATATCTGGTCTCTTTCTTTTTCAGGTAGCCAGATTTCTCTGATATAAGGAAAGGGTACATATAAACATTGATACACTGTGTTTAAAAAAAAAACTTTTATTGTATGGAAAAGGTGTATAGAAATTGGAAAATATGACATCAGAATAAAGATAATGATATTTATCTTAGATATCTAGTCTCTTTCTTTGGCAGGTAGTCAGATTTCTTTGATATAAAGGTACACATAAATGTAGATGCATTGTGTTCTAAAAAAAAAAGAAAATTTCTGTTGTTCAAATATAAAAAAAGGTATGACATTAGAATAATGATAATGAGATATACATGTATCTTAGATATCTAGTCTCTTTCTTTGCCAAGTGGCCAGATTTCTCTGGTATAAGGAAAGGGTACATATAAACATTGATACATGGTGTTCTAAAAAGGAAAAATACTGTTGTTTTATATCATGCGTATTATGGAAATGCTTTGTTACCTGAGTGGTTATTTTTTGTTTAGTGCAGAGATATATTTTGGATACATGTTCATATTTCCATGTATAACATTGTCTGAACAGCAACAAACAAGTTATTTAGGACTCTCCTTGCAAGAACTGCTGGCTCTCAGGGGGGCTATACTATCTTCCCTTACCTTCAGGAACATAGTAGCCCTGAGATCACCTCTGCGACGATAGTTTGTCACATCTGCAGAGGAGTCGGTAATTATTTGCTTATTTTCCTTTTCCCTAGACGATAGTCCTAGACACAGACATCACCTTTGCCAGTGACATCGCTGAGCTCTGGGGTCTGTTCCAGAGAATGACTAGTAAGCAGACTCTGGCCCTGGTAGAGAACCAGAGTGATTGGTACCTTGGGACTCTCTGGAAGAAACACAAGCCCTGGCCTGCATTGGTAAGCAAAACCTTAGTCCTAGCCCTAACTTCAGAACAGAATATTTGTAGGTACCCTCGTAGAGAAGTATAGGATCTAGGTCCTAAGACCCTAGACCTAGCCCTGGTAGAAAACCAGAGCAGTTGGTTCTAGGAACTATGGGGAAGAAACTAAAGCTCTGGCCTGCATTAGTAAGAAGACAGTAGTCCAAGCCCTAGTAGAGAATCAACATTGTATTCGTAGGTATTCTTTCAAAGAAGCACCAAATCTGGCCTATATTGTTAAGCTAAATCCTAGAGATTCTAGTTCCCCTCTGAAGTAAGAATAGGCCTACATTGGTAAGCTTATCTCACAAACTGTTTTAAGATGACCTCTCACTTCACTCTTGTCTGTTTCAGGGTCGAGGGTTCAACACGGGGGTCATCTTGCTTGACCTTCAGAAGCTGCGTGACCTCAAGTGGATGCAGATGTGGCTGTTGACGGCCGAGAAGGAATTGATGAGTCAGTTCTCAACAGCACTAGCAGATCAGGTAGGATTACATGGGGATTTTGAAGATTTCATTGGGGGAGGGAGGGGGGGGGGGTGAAGGATGGGGAGTAGGAGTCATTGAGTTAGTTCTCTACAGCACTAGCAGATCAGGTAGGATTACATGGGGATTTTGAAGATTTCATTGGGGGAGGGCGGGGGGGGGGGGGGGTGAAGGATGGGGAGTAGGAGTCATTGAGTTAGTTCTCTACAGCATTAGTAGATTGGGAAGCAGGAGAGAAAGTTTTGAAGTATTTCATCGTGACAGAAGGGGGAGGAGAGGGGGGTAATGGATGCAGATGTGGCTGTTGACGGCAGAGAAGGAATTGATGAGTCTTTCCTCATTAGCACTAGCTGATCAGGTAGGAGAACGATATTGTGAAAAGTTAAAATAATAATGATTTGTAATATTGATTTTCGTATTGGTTATGGCTTGTTTCGCTTCCTTAAACTGCATCGTTTAGCTGTCTTCATGCATATATATATATATATATATAAATAAAATTAATTACCACTATACACATAGCGAATTCAGATTTTAAACTGAATTGAAGAATATTGGAATAAATCTGATTAACGTGAACATTTTATATTATTATCTGCTTGTTTAGGACATTATCAATGCAGTGATCAAGCAGCATCCTTACCTGGTCTATACCCTTCCCTGTGCTTGGAATGTGCAGCTCAGTGATAACACCAGGAGTGAGGTAAGCGTTACTTTTTTCTTATCTGTCTATATCTACTGTGAAAGCTGCTATATTTGTTAGGGTATGATGTTTGATGATGTTTGTTTTGCCTGACTACTTAAAAAGCATGTATATGAATGCTTGTAAGTAAACAACCAGGGGACCGATGGCTTTAAGTCCTCTCTAAAGGACTTGATAATGAGGTGTGATGCCTTACCAAAGGCCTTTGGCTTAGTTTCGAACCCGGGACCTCCCGTTCATAAAGAAACCACTGCTCTTCCACCGAGCCATTTGCCCATTTTTGGGGACATTTGGCCCTTGGATGACTGTTGAAAAATTAGAATGTTATGTGATGTGAAATCAAGAGATACAAAAGAGATGTGGAAACACTGTCAGATGTTACCAAGGCCTCATTTTGTGAAATATAGACCAGAATTGCTCTCAGAAACAGAGGCTTAAGAAAAAGCCCTAAAATGAAGAAAAAATAAAATCCTTCCATGAAAGATAACTGTTATCCCTGATTCTGACATTGGCCAAGCCTGTCTGCACATATATCACAAGATCTCTTTACACTTTATTTCCTTATTTCATTCTTCTCTAAAATTCTTATTTAAACTTTGAACTTTGACATTTGACCTTTCTTGTGCTCAGCTGTGTTATAAGGAGGTCACTGACCTGAAGGCGATCCATTGGAACTCCCCCAAAAAGCTGAGGGTCAAGAACAAGCACGTGGAGTTCTTCCGCAACCTTTACCTGACCTTCCTCGAGTATGACGGCAACCTCCTCCGCAGAGAGCTCTTCGGCTGCACAGACGGCAAAGCTAATAATACTCTTCATGAAAAGGTATGTTTAGTTTTTGGAGCACGATTATTCCTCAGTCACACCATCAAGACTGACCTAAAGCGGAAAACAAACTGACAAAAAAATGACAACAAACTGACAACACTGACAACAAACTGACAACAAACTGATAACAAACTAACAACAAACTAACAACAAACTGACAACAAACTGACAACAAACTGACAACAAACTGATTTCAAACTGACAACAAACTGACAACAAACTAATAACAAACTGACAACAAAATGATAACAAACGGACAACAAACTGACTACAAACTGACAACAAACTGACAACAAACTGGCAACAAACTGACAACAAACTAACAACAAACTGATAACAAACTGACAACAAACTGACAACAAACTGATTTCAAACTGACAACGAACTGTCAACAAACTGACAATGAACCGACAACAAACTGTCAACAAACTGACAACAAACTGACAAAAAACTGATTTCAAACTGACAACAAACTGATATCAAACTGACAACAAACTGACAACAAACTGACAACAAACTGACAACGAACCGACAACGAACCGACAACGAACTGACAACAGATCGCGCAATATTTTTAAAACTTGCTTGTAAAATGTTAACAATTCAGCCATTAGCTGCTACCATGAATAAATAAATAACATGTTTTTTTTTCTTTTGTTATCACAGTTAAGCAGTCTCGATGAAGACGATCAGTGTTATGAATTTAGAAGAGAGCAGCTTTTAATGCACAGAACACATCTTTACTATCTAGACTACCAGCTACCTGTAAGTATAAATCCAAATGAATTGAACTGAAGTAAATGAACTGAAATATCTCTCGCTGCATGCGTAGCAATGCCCTTTGATAGTGTGTGGACATATAAACCTTAACCTGTAAAACCAGAATTTCTGAATTCTTAATTTTCATGCTGTGAAATGTTACTTTTGTGTGCACTTTCTGAAAGTCAATTCCTTTCTAATACAAAGCCACATTGTATGTATTGGTGTATTCCAGATATGCTCCTAATTTGATGTTTATGGACATTTTTCTGGTTTATCCAATGCAGAAATTCTTGGACACTGATGTGACGTTGGTTGCCCAGCTCTCTATGGACAGACTGCAGATGCTGGAAGCCATATGTAAACACTGGGAAGGTAAGGTCAAAGTTCATGGATCATAGGTCATAGGTCATCATTCAAAACTTGTAGCAGTCATGTGTAAATCTGTATATATATACAGTGCGTCCCAGAAAAAACGAAACCGAGAACTATCAATATTCTATCATAACTTAATAACATTTATAATTAATAAATGACACATATTTGGAAAGCATAGATCCTCCTCTTTCATTTGATGCAACTCATATGATGCATATTTCATGCATGAGTGATTAAAAGCAATTTGAAGAGAGGAAACCAAAAAGTCATTTGGCGGGCGGTATCTGAATTTCAAGGAGAAAATCACATTTCTAGAAAGTTCAATTTCTGCTCTTTCATGTGACACCTCAATCAGGAAAAACAGAGTTCTGTTTGTTTAAAGTAATGCTTGCATTTCCATAATTTGATCAAACAAGTTCGTTTTCACTGGCTACCTGCCGTTGCAACAAACAGAGTTGACAAAAGACTTAACTCCGTTTCGTTGAAGATCAGCCATGCATCAGGTCTTTCGTCTTCTTTGTGCATGGCTGATCGAAACCTGTCTATAAAGACCACCCAATGGAGACAGGGAAAGTGGTCTCTTGAGACAGGTGGTCTTTATGTACAGGTCCTTTAGTACATGTTTGAATGAGAAACCATTTTCAAGGGAAACAAAAAACATATCACAGGTGTATAATAATTATCATAATAATATTGGGTATTTTTATAGACCACATATCCACCGCGCAGGGTGCTCAAGGCGCTCCCATATTACCCGGCTCTGCTAGGCTACCGTTTTCAGTGCTCACAGCATTCAGGGAACCTGTTCTTACCGCTACCCATTTACCCAGTGGCCCTGCATTGGTCGAGCACGCTATTGTTCCCACCCAGCAGGCGAGCCGAGGCAGCGACCTGATGATTGGTTGAGCACCCATATGCGTCGACCAATAGGCCTTGTCCGTTATTGTTCCAATTATTGATCGAATTAATTGACCGTTAGATCTGCCCGTAGAGTATAAAACATGCTTGCTTACATCAGATTTTATCACCTAATGAAGTGCTGCAGCAGCGCACAAAATATATATTTAGCTAATATATTTAGCATTATTATTATCATTATTTGTGCATTAGGAGATATAAATATTTAGTCACATGTGCGCTCTCAGCTGATCAATTGATTGTAATATACATCAATATTTTATAATAATTTCTCATCTTCATATCGTCTTCTCTACTCTAGGTCCCATAAGTTTAGCTCTGTACATGTCAGATGCAGAGGCCCAGCAGTTTATCCGCTACGCCCTCAGCTCAGAAACCCTGATGGCGAGAAAAAACATTGGATATCATGTTGTTTATAAAGATGGGGTAAGTATTTTTATGCCTCCGCCACCGAAGGTGGTGCCGGAGGCATCATGTTTTCGGGTTGTCCGTCCGTACGTCCGTACGTCCGTCCGTACGTCCGTCCGTCCGTACGTCCGTCCGTCCGTCCCGTTTGACCGTTATCACAATATCTCAAGAACCATTTAAGATTTAAACTTAAGACTCAGGAAAAGTATTTATCACCATAGGAAGACGATCTGATTAGATTTTGGAGTACGTAGGTCAAAGGTCACAGGTCACAGAGGTCAACTTATGAAATTCCTTGTATTGAGTTTGTTAGCGCGATATCTCAAGAACCATTTGAGATTTAAACTTAAAACTTAAGGATAGTATGTATCACCATAGGAAGACGATCTGATTAGATTTTGGAGCACGTATGTCAAAGGTCAAGGGTCACAGAGGTCAACTTATGAAATTCCATACATTGAGATTGTTATCATGATATCTCAAGAACCACTGGAGATTTAAACTTCAAACTTAGTGATAGTGTGTATCACTATAGGAAAACAATCTGATTACATTTTGGAGCACGTAGGTCATAGGTCAAAGGTCACAGGGCTCATTATGTATGCAAAAACAGCTTGTGATCGCGTTATCTGAACAACCGATTGATGGATTCCTGCCAAACTTTGGTCATGTATGTATCTTGCAGAGCTGATGAACTGATTAGATTTTGGGGTCACGAGGTCAAAGGTCAAAGGTCACAGGGCTCATTATGTATGCAAAAACAGCTTGTGATCGCGTTATCTGAAGAACCGATTGATGGATTCCTGCCAAACTTTGGTCATGTATGTATCTTGCAAAGCCAATGAACTGATTAGATTTTGGGGTCACGAGGTCAAAGGTCACAGCGCACATTATGTATGCAAAAACAGCTCGTGATCGCGTTATCTGAACAACCGATTGATGGATTCCTGCCAAACTTTGGTCATGTATGTTACTTGCAGAGCTGATGAACTGATTAGATTTTGGGGTCATGAGGTAAAGGTCAAGGTCATGTGGCTCATTATGTATGCAAAAATAGCTTGTGATCGTATTATCATTAGAACAGATTGATGGATTCCTGCCAAACTTAGATCATTTATGTATCTTGCAGAGCCAATGAATGGTTCATAAGATCAAAGGTCATGGGCTCATTATGTATGCAAAAATAGCTTGTGGACGCATTCTCATTAGAACTGACAGATGGATTACTATTTAACTCAGGAAATCTTGCAGAGCCAATGAACTGAGTAGATTTTAGGGTCATGAGGTCAAAGATCAAAGGGTCATATATGTTTATGAGAAATTGCTTGTAATCACGATATTCTGAGAACATGTTAATGGATTACAATTGAACTTGAATTTGAAAAATTTCTTCCATTTCGGTTTGTAAAATTGCTCTATGACGGAGGCATCATTTTCGACTGCGCGCAGTCGAATTCCATCTAGTTTTGCTTTCCTTTCCTTTCAGGGAACTTTATTTCACATATCTACATTGCTCACAATAACATATATACATATACAATTAAAACATTATCTAAGCATATCGGTTAAAGCTTTTACCGTTTTTTCACTAACCTTTGCTTTTGTTTTAGAATTTAAATGTGACATCAATCACTTCAAATCAGTTAAAAGAGATGTACCATTCTTTTTGCTTTTTGTTTTCAACTGTTTAACATAGTTCTTTTTATTCAGCAAAATCAATCAAAATGTTTACCAAGCAATTATCTAACTTACCTATATCATATCCAATTACTAAAGTCTTCTCAGTTATGTTAATCCCAAAAAATGCTTATTAGGGACAACTGCTTTTTAAAGATTAGTCCTTATGAACTGCATGACTAGAAAATAGACTAATTTAATTTCTCTGTTCTTTCACAGCAATTTTACCCAGTGAATTACCTGCGTAATACAGCAATGAGTCAAGTGAAGACGCCATACATGTTCCTCAGTGATATAGACTTTCTACCCATGTATGGACTGTATGACTATCTTAGGAAAGCGATCGGAATGCTGGACATGGCCACATCTAACAAGGTAAGGGTTGTATCTGTGGTGTAGCTAAAGGAGGTCAAGGGGTATCACTTACCACCCCCTTCAAACTCATGGTAGAAAATAGGAAGGGGAAATGGAGGAAAAGAGAGAGAAAGAGAGAGAAAGAAAAAAAGAGAGAAAGAAAAAGTTACAAGGGAAAAGGAACTTTGCAAAGAAGATGATTGCTCCCGCCCAATCCTCCTATTCAAAGGTCTTTTTAATTTGCTTTTCCCTCTCCCTGACCTGACATGTTCCCGAGCAATATAGACTTTCTACCCATGTATGAGCTGTATGACTATCTTAGAAAAGTGACCAAATGCTGGGCATGGCCACGTATGACATAGCCTTTTGACAAGGCCTTGTGACTCCGGCTAAGCGGCTGAGATGAGTCTAGATACCCCGGGTGAACGCGCGACTGAGTGACGAATGTCACGAGGCCTTTTGGAAAGTGGGTTTCACTGCTCCGCATGAATTATTCATAGATACATATTAGCATGCCAATACGCCTACTTTGGATTTATTGACCAATCAGAACGGCGATCTCCCAGTTGGCTTCGTTCGTGATTCGTTCCATGTAGAGGTCAGTGGTCTTAGCACGTACGTATAGTAGGCATGTAGGTCCATGTTCGCACTACGTAGAGTTTACTGTGTGTGTGTGTGTGATGGATACTATATGCTGACGTCGTGCGAGGATACGTTCGCTGATTGGACACTACGTTTTCTGAAGCGAGTTCCAGTCGGAAACAAGGGTTAACATAAGAAATCCAAACCAGATTGATAAAGGCCACAGGTCTGGACAATTTGCACTGGCGTTCATTCAGGTTTTCGCGATTAGTCTCTTTTTAGTCGCTCGGCGTCTATCAGGCATGTGGCCTTGTTTAAAGGCTACGTCTGACAAGGTACTAACATGCTGACCTTTCAAAAAATCAGTCTGTTTATTGTTGTGGAGAAAAGGAGACAAATTGGACAGACTATAGAACGTCATGTAGTCTGCCAAAAATGTATGTTGCAAAATAGTGTCTCTAATTTGTAAGTTCGTTACACAGTATTACGCGATCGTTTTATGTCCAAATTACAATGTATCATTTTGACAGTTTAATGTAATAGTTCAAATATTTCATAATGTAAGAAACAACATCCCCTCAAAAATAGAAATAGAAATGATAAACTTGTAGTATGTGAACAATTGATGTTAGTCTTAATAGAAGTGACACAATAAGTTGAAACAATTCAAGGACAGTTTATTTAGTATTATCAGGTACATTGAAATCTTAAAGCCCCAATGTACTACTTGTAGCTACTTGCTCCCTCTTTATAGAAAACAATGCCTAAGGGGTGCCTGTTGGTACCCCGTGATCCTCTGTTCCTTATAGGCCTAGTTCCTTATGTTAATTGAGAGCTGAGATGATGAGATAACCACCTGTCAGTGACCACGCTGGGTGGTCTAATCCCTCCTGGTCAAATTAGTACAGACGGGCTTTAATTTGATGCAATCTTCAAAATGTTCATACCTGCAGGCTCTAATAGTTCCCGCATTTGAGACGTTACGCTATCGTCTCAACTTCCCTAAGTCCAAGGCGGACCTCCTGCACATGCTGGATATGGGGACCCTCTTCACCTTCCGCTACCACGTCTGGCAGAAGGGCCACGCCCCAACAAACTTCGCCCGCTGGAGGACCGCCACTACCCCCTATCAGGTAAGCTTAGCCCTGTACCACATGCAAGGGAGTTACCAAGTGACGTGAATGGAGTTGGTTGTACATGTAATTGTATACATTAAACCAAGAGAAATCATCATGTGAACATTTTCTTCCATGTTGTCCAATCATCAGGGTGCTTTCATTTTTTTGTATAATGTCAAAGAATATATGCTACAGTCAAACCTGCTTTAGTGACTACCTGTCTACAAAGACCACATTTTGTGTTTGCCTTGAAAATGGTTTCTCCTTGCATCATGTACTATAAGCACCTTTACCAAAAACCCACCTGCCTATAAAGACCACTTTTCTTGTCTCCCTTGGCTGGTCTTTATAGACAGGTTTCACTGTATATGAAAGGGAGCCACCAAGTGACGTGAATGGAGGGGGAAGGGGGGAGTGAGTTGTAATTTGGAGAGTTGTTGTGGTCCAGTGGATAAGTCTCCGGACTGTAAACCACATGCTACGGGTTTGAATCCTTGTTCAGGCACTAATGACTTTTGACAAGACCTTATGCAAGGGTCACTCTGTGGCCTGGACCCACCCTCCTCAGGTCATCACCTTTCTTCACCTGAGCCAATTATTTGTAACCTCAGGGTTTCACCATCACTTCATGTGCTTTACAAAAAACAAAGGCAAAGCATCACTCTTATCAGCAAATGTGTTAGTCCAGGCTTCACCCTTTGAATTATTTGCATAGGTGATGCTTCACTTTTGTCAGTTTTACATAGGTGAGGCTTCACTTGTGTCAGTTTTCCATAGGTGAGGCTTCACTTTTGTAAGTTTTCGGCCGGCCCAAGACGAAAAACCAATTGAATCCCCATTGAATGTCCCCATTGAATCCCCATTGAAACCCATTGGCCAATTTGGAGTAAATGGAAAGTGAAACAATGGGTCCCCATTGAAACCTACTGGCAATTGGTCCCCATTGAAACCTACTGTCAATTGGTCCCCATTGAAACCAACTGGCAATTGGTCCCCATTGAGACCAGCTGGCAATTGGTCCCCATTGAAACCAACTGGCAATTGGTCCCCATTGAAACCAACTGGCAATTGGTCCCCATTGAAACCTATTGTCAATTGGTCCCCATTGAAACCAACTGTCAATTGGTCCCCATTGAGACCAGCTGGCAATTGGTCCCCATTGAGACCAGCTGGCAATTGGTCCCCATTGAAACCAACTGGCAATTGGTCCCCATTGAAACCAGCTGGCAATTGGTCCCCATTGAAACCAACTGGCAATTGGTCCCCATTGAAACCAACTGGCAATTGGTCCCCATTGAAACCAACATACGCCCAAAAGAATTAGTCTCTTAGCAGTAAAACGTCACACATATATAACATCAATAACAATTACAAAAATAGATTCAGCAAATATTTTTCTACATGTATTTTGAACTTTATTCAACAATCACCATGCATGGAAGGATAAATGTTCATATAGTTGTCAGGTAATATACGTACATGTAGCTGTAATGGTAATACTACATTGAACATATGGTTTGTTTGTTTGTTCATCTAATAACATATTAAAACAATTTGCACTTTCAAATCTAAGGATGTAATCATGTAACAAAAAAGATCATTGAATACTTTTGGAAGTTCATCTGAATTTTGTTCATGTACTTGTCATTTCCTTCTAAAACTAACTTTACACTTTCAACCCCACGTTGGTTAATATCAATATTCTTCTACAAAAAAACAACAACATCAAGTCACAAATGTTACAGCACCGATAAATATATGGCAAGGTGTGGAGGTAATCTCTGTCACTTAAATCGTTTAAACGTAAAGGAGTGAGCCCTTACATATATGGCAAAAATTTGTATCATTTTTCTACTACAAAAAAACGTAAAGTCACAAATGTTACAGCACCAATAAATATATGGCAAAGTGTAGAGATAAACTCCGTCACTAAAATCTTTTGAATGTAAAGGAGTGAGCCCTTACGAACAGCAAAAGTTAATATCATTATTCTACACACAAAAAAGAAGTAAAGTCACATGTGTTACATCAACAATAAATATATGGCAAGGTGTGGAGGTAATTTCCGTCACTAAAATCTTTTAAACGTAAAGGAGTGAGCCCTTACATATATGGCAAAAGTTTGTATCATTTTTCTACACACAAAAAAAAAGTAAAGTTACATGTGTTACATCAACAATAAATATATGGCAAGGTGTAGAGATAATCTCAGTCACTAAAATCTTTTGAACGTAAAGGAGTGAGCCCTTACAAACAGCAAAATTTAATATCATTATTCTACACACAAAAAAGAAGTAAAGTCACATGTATTACATCAACAATACATATATGGCGAGGTGTAGAGGTAATCTCCGTCACTAAAAATCTTTTAAACATAAAGGAGTGAGCCCTTACAAACAGCAAAAGTTAATATCATTATTCTACACACAAAAAAAAAGTAAAGACACATGTGTTACATCAACAATAAATATATGGCGAGGTGTGGAGGTATTTCTCTTGGCAGTCACAGATTGAGGCAGGTCAAGTACTTGTACTATGATTTAAAACTGATCGTATATGTGAAAAATTTGGTATAGCCTTCATTTGTAATCTCTGTCAATACAATCTTTTAAACGTAAAGGAGTAGCCCTTACAAACAATGGCAAAAGTTCATATCATTATTCTTGTACAAAAAAATCAAGTCACAAATGTTACAGCACCAATAAATATATGTCAAGGTGTGTAGGTGCTTCTCGTGACAGCCACAGATTGACACACTGAGAACTGAGATGGCTGTTGAAAGACATTGCTGAGCAAGTACTATAATTGCAATAGCTTATGTTATAACAAATTTTTGGCATCGCTTATTAAAATCTTTTGGCATAGCTTACTGATTTGTAATATATGAGAATAAATCTTGTAAATGTATAGGATCGAGTCCCTATAAACAATGAAAAAAATAAATACCATTATTCTTCTACCCCCAAAAAGACAAAAGAATAAGGTCAAAAATGTAACAGCACCAATAAATATATGTCAAGGTGTGTAGGTGCTTCTCGTGACAGCCACAGATTGACACACTGAGAACTGAGATGACTGTTAAAAGACATTGCTGAGCAAGTACTATAATTGCAGTTGCTATGTAAACAAAATAAAAAAGAAAACACTTAAAGTTGTCTTGCTTTAAAGACCGTCAATACTACCGGGCCAGAAGGGATTAGACCACACAGCAAGGTCAATGATAGGTGGCTATCTCATTAACTCAGCTCTCAACTAACTGGAGGATCATGGGGGACCAACAGGCACCGTTTGGGGAAGTTTTCTATATAGAAGGAGCAAGTAGCTACAAGTAGGACAGTGGAGCTTTATCGCATGATACAAATATATTACTTATGATTACTTTTTCACCGGACCCTACACAAATCCTGGATCTTTTCAGCGAGGTAGCGTTTTATTTTTTTGAGCTCCTCGCGCTTCTCATCTTCTGATAAGTTAGTGTCCTGAAGTCGCTCAGTGAAGCATCCTGCAAATTATACAAATAACGTAAACACAAATAACTCAAATGGTAGAACAATAACTCAAGAATTTACATTTTGTTCATTCTATTCAAATTGTTATATATCAGGGTTACAAAAACAAGAAAATACAAATTAAAATAAATGTAATATTGAGCGAGTATATATATATCATGTAGCTAAAACTATATCAGTTTCTTTACATCAACATTCTACAGTATCTTCTTTACTTTGTATGAGAGATCTATGAATTTCCCTTTTTATGTAAACAAACTAAGTGCACTTCATCCAAACGACAAGACTGGGAATTATCAATTTGTTTAACCCTATTCCATCCTTGGGGAAGGGGTGTAGAAACATGCGTAACATATGAAAAAAGACAAGTTGGATTAGGATCAACACAATGCTTTGAAAATATATATACCTTTGAGCACATCCAGCTTCAGAGGATCGAGGGCTGGCTTCGCTACATGGTCCTGCAGCTTCGCATGCCGAGGACTCTTTTTCCCATCCACCGAGCTTGTAGCAAGCGTTGCGCGGCCAAAAATGGCCACAGCAAGGTCCTTGATAAAAAGGCTGTGTTTTTGCTGCCTTTTTATAAGGTCCATCATGGAGCGATGGACCTCCACTCCATGACCAAGTGTGATCTAAAAATAGGTAAGAAAGACAAAATCTAGAATTTACCTTCCTCAAATTATATATGAATTTCATTGGTGAATACGGGGATGTCAACCTTCTATAAACAGTATTTTGAAGTTTAAAACAAATGTATTTTTGGTGGAAAACAGTGTTTTCCATGGAATGTGCAGTATTTTTCACTGCAAAAAATTAAATAAAAAATAGAATTGTAGACCCAATGATTTCTTTCTACATTGTACTGTACATGTAGGTCATATTGCCTGTTCATACATGTAAAAAAAATAAGTGAAATTTGTGAACCAGTGGCTACACAATTGTGAGTTTGCCATCTTACCATTGCTGTCTCTTTCAACTGGGCTTTTAAAGGACTGTTTCTATGTACTGGTGGTCATTTAGCCCTCCTCCCCCCCCCCCCAAAAAAGTACATCGATCGATCAGGATGTGTATAAAGGATAATGCATGTTTTTCTAATCTTTATTTATATTTCCTTTAAATATTCAGATTTATGCACTCCTTAACTTAACTTCCTTATTAGTTATCTGATTTGACTAAAGAAAAATTGCTCTGTTTCTCTGCATCTCTTAAAAGCAAATTATTTTTGGAGTGGACTTGGCCTTTAATGCACAATGGGCCCATTTCTATAAACCAACAAGACATAGAGAAAACTTTGACTGCCAACTGCAGAGTAGTCTCTGATTTTCCTAACCCATTTCATAAAGAGCCGACTATAGCTAGACATCCCGATGCAAATTTGAGCCCAAATAATTCGAAGTTTGTAATTGATGTACCGATAAATGAGTTAACGTACTGTTGCAGAGGGTGATGATTGGCCACTTGGGTGTGCTGCGCTGTTTTGAGTCCTGGGAGCTGCGTTCAGCGAGGGTGATGATTGGCCACTTGGGTGTGCTGCGCTGTTTTGAGTCCTCGGTGCTGCGTTCAGCGAGGGTGATGATTGGCCACTTGGGTGTGCTGCGCTGTTTTTAGTCCTGGGAGCTGCGTTCAGCGAGGGTGATGATTGGCCACTTGGGTGTGCTGCGCTGTTTTGAGTCCTGGGAGCCGCGTTCAACGGAGTCAACTTGCACATGTTAGATGCTGATCCAGCTAGTAGGGTTTGGGTGAAGGTGCGAGGGGTATCTGGAAGGGGGGGGGGGGGGTGATAAAAAGCAGTATGTCAAAGGGGTAATTCTTTTTTAGTTCATATGAAGGAAATCATAAACGGACCATTCTTTCTAAATAGAATCTCTTTTGAATTTAAAAGTAAAATCATTAGCTGAGGGGAACTTAACTTACGAGAGAACTGAAACAAATAAATAAAAGACAAGGGGCAACATTTTGTCTTTGCAGAAGGAAATTATTCGACTTGCATAAGCGATCGTATAATCATCAGACCGTTGCTCAAAGGCTCTCATGTTGATTTATCAACAAATCAACAGGCTATGAGGTGGCAAGCAAAAAAAAACAGATGCAGGACGCAAATTTTTGGCCTCCTGTCGGGAAAAAAGGTGTGGACCAGTGAAATTCTTACAAAGTGAGCATAACATAACCAGTGAAATTCTTACAAAGTGAGCATAACATAACAATGATTTTTTTGCGTTAATGTTGGCAAAGCGCACTTTTATTTGATTGAGGGTTGACATGTTAATGCACCCAAATCTAGAGGTTTAATTACTTTGCCACAATATACAAAAATTAAGGAGGTATTTGAACAAGCTTTTACAGGGATTACAGGTCAATGGATAAAGAAAAACATGACTGTTCAAATTCGAAATCCGATGATTAAAGACTTGTAAAATACCCTCTACAATAAAAAAAAATTAAAAAAATGGGTTGAAACATCAAAAATAGATTACCTAATACTAAATTTTATGAAGGTTGGATTACATGCTGGAAGAATTAGTAGGAGAAACATAAAATTATTAAGATTTCAAATAAAATGATACCATTCTCTGGCCTGGACTTAAAGGTACTATGTCCCATTTGCAGGCAAAAAAATGAAAAGATTTAATTCCAACGGCATTTGAAAGATAATACTGATTTACAACTTCCCTAAGAAAAGAGGGGCTTGAAAATGTCTTTAAGTGGGAATATAATGACTGTTAGTTGTCAAACGTACGCTATGCAGACTGGATTCCAAATATTGTCACTCAACTGACATGATTAGAATTCAGGAATTGCATGTGAAGTCGCACGACAAGTTGGGCCAAAAAATTGCATAATAAACTTGCACGGTATGGCTAGCAAGAACAGATATTTAATCAGACTGAGATGTTAATAATCATGACTACTTTGCATACCTTTGTCTTCCTGTTCTCTATTGGGAGAGGGCGTGGCTGGAGGCCTCGAGAGCTGTCGAGCAGCTGCTGACACAGGCACAGGGGGGCGAGGGAACCTGTTAACCAAAGAGGCAATCTCTTTGGTGACTTAAAAAGAGAAAGAGAAAGCAGGTATGAAGAGTATTTAAGAAGAATTTTGAGAAAAGCAGAATCAAAATAGCTGCAAACAAGGGTCAATATGAATTCACAATAGTCCTGCTGGAAACTTGTTGGTCTTAAAAATTTACTATTTTTCTTCATGTACATTTTTTTATTAAAATGCATATAATTTTCCTCAAGAATAATATGTCATTTTTAGTGTATTGATAGACAAAACTCCATTTTGAGGTGAACATTATGATTACTTTTTATTGCAACAAATATTCTGAAATGTTCAAAACTTTATACAGCCTGCACATGTAGGCATAAAACAGCAAAGTACGAGGGTCTTACTCTTATATGCTACCTACCAATGATATTATACGTACATGTACTATAATGTAATTCAAAATTTCAAATACACTCACGCGTTGGAATCTTATCAAGGAGCTCCCCCTGAAGCCTCCTGTTGCGGGCTTCTGATTCATGTAGCTTCTTTTTCAGAATGGCCTTTTCAGCCCTGAGACTTGCTACCACTTGTACCAGGCTGCTTTCTACTGCTGCATCATGTGGTTCTTGTGGTTTCGGTGGTTGTGGTGGAGGTAGTGATGGTCGTGGGCAAGTAGCAGTAGCAAATTTTTCGCTTTTTTGCCTCCATCTTTTGCTTAAGGATGGCATCGAGCGCGGTTCTTTTACCCGTTGTTTGTGCAGCCTGTATCGATACCAAAAGATAGAAAAATAGTCGATCATAAAAAACAACTTTTTTCCTTGTGTGCTCGGAAGTAAGGTATAGAGGGTCTACTGGTACCAAAAGTCTTGATTGGAAATTCCCCCTCCCCCCCCCCCCCCCCAAAGATTTTTTGTTTTTTTAAAATAAAAAATAGACTTAATTTTGGTCACATTCTTTCTTTACTACCTACACACCTCTGACGTACAAGCAGGCTCCAACAGAAAGATTTGTTTTATTCTTTCATGAAACGTATCCGGCATACAAGCATCTGTTTCCACATTATATGCAGAGAAAGGTCATGAGGACACAAGAAAGTATTGCATAAGAACTTACTCTGATTTTCTTCTGCAGAGCTGCTGCCGCCGGCACATTGGCAATGTTTGTGTGATTGCCCGGTTTGCCCCCCTCTTCGTCGGTCTCCTCCACCGAAGAATCAAGGATTTTTGGCACCTGGAGCCTTCTCCCGTGCTCTAGACGGCGTTTAATTTCTGCTTCCGAGTCTGCAGTAAAAGAGAAATTACAGAATGATCTACAATGTATGCCATTCTTTAAAAGAAACTCAACCAAACCCTATCAGTAGCGACTATCACACAATCAAACTCAACTGCAAATGTATAATCCACCCACCATCCATGAAATAATAATAATTAACTTAGGTTAGAACCAATTAGCGCGCACCACTAAACTAGAATAACAAAACAAACGGAAGTTGACTCATGTCCGTACACGTGCATGCCACTGATTTTGAATTCACTAGCATAAATTTGAATAATTAATTTACACCGTCTAAAAAGTTTACCATGTTTAGACTAGATCTAGATAGATCTCGGCAGAAATTAGTCTAAACCAACAATTTTTTTCAGAAGTCAAAGCAATCAGATTCAAGCTTCCTCATCAATGTTCATGGGAGTGGGAGCTAGTAGACACTATTATTTAGATCTTTGTATATTAAAAGAGTTTTTTTTACTCTCTAGTCCTGGAAAGTGAATGCGCGAACCCCGTGCACACAATAGGGACTTTTCGATTTGCACGTTCACTAGTGGACTGCGACGTATGCGGTCACTTTTGAAGCAGTGCACATGCGCATCGACGAGCTCATCGTTCGTAGCTCTCTCTCTTGTATCCTTCCTCCGCTCAGGTCGGAGATCGTCGGCACTGTGAGTCTGCCGAAGTTACATAAATGGCTTTCTATAGGTCGTTAAGTAGATTTTGACGGGTTGTGTCAGAATTCTTGAACGCGTTCGCCCTTGTTTTGCCGTCGTTCGCAAACTGTGACGATACATGTTAGTATTATAGTAAGCAATCTTTTGTAGGCACGAAACATCACATTGAAGTCACAAAATGGACCCAATTGACCCAATTCTAGAACCGGAGAGTGGTGGAAGCGTGAATTCTCTTAAATTAACATATTTTTGTGTCTGTAATTTCCCTTAAATCAAAATTGTTGCAGAATAATTCATGAAATGAACACATTTTATTTGTGCATCGCCAATCTGTTGCAGCATAATTTTTGAGATCAGTCCCATGCACTGAATTTGGTGTGTTGAATCTTTAGCTTTTCGATCGAATTTCGCGCTCAATAACAGCAGAATAATTCATAAAATGAAAACGTTATATTTATCCAACGCTCATCTGTTGCAGCATAATTTTTGAGAACAGTGCCATGCACCAAATTTGGTGTTATAGACTATCTTTAGCTATTCGATCGAGTTTCGCACTCACTAAGCGAGCGTCGTAAATCGAAAAGGTAACGAACAATTACAGAATACAGTCAACACTACAGTCAGCGTGCCTCGCCAACCCTGCTTAAAAATGACCGCATAAGTCGCAGTCCACTTATATGAACGTACAAATCGAAAAGTCCCTAATACAGCATGCTAACTTACTTAGTTTGCTACAGCCAAAAAAAAAGTGAAAGGCGTAAAATAATATTCTAAAAAAGAATGAAACGCAGATAGTAATAACAAACATAACAACAGATAACAGTATAAACGTGCATAGATCTAGACTAGATCTAGGTCTATTTTACTCACCAGCTAGTAGCAGAATCTGGGCCCTGTAATACCCTGCTGTAGCTCTTTCCTCTTTAGTAGTACTAGGCACAGCCGCCGCTGTCACCCCCTCGCCTCGCCGTCCTTTGCCTGAGCCTTCGGCTTAGCCTTCGGCGTCCACTTCACCATGTACAGATTCCCCGGTTTGTGGTAGCGTGACTGAAACTTCTTGATGTCCGCAGTTTTTACAGTGCACTTCACGTTGTCATCATAAAATTTTACATATGCATATGCAAACTTGTTAACCTCTTCAGACTCAGACTCAGAGGATGACATGCTTCACGCTCAATTGTCTTTAGTTCGAACAATATGCAAGATGAAATGGAGATCGAGGTATAGCTTTATGGTGAGATGGAATATGTACTGCACGTGCAAGTCATATGAAGCGTATACTCGCAGCAAAAGCCGTTAACGTGGTTCGAAATTTGGCGCGTATCACCGCCGAGCTGACTTGACAGTTATACCGTTCAGTTTTCAGAACTTGACTAGTCTCTTTGTCGATCACATTACAAGATTAAGATATAAAATAATCATGATTTCTCTTTCAAATATAGACCTCTAGCGGGGATGAATGCTATTTTGCAATATTTTTTTTTAAATTTCAGGAATTTTTCATTCTAGATATTTAGTTTTGTTTTATTGACTTTCAAATCGAGCTGTAAAGACTATATCCCTCCGATTTATGTCTGAAATTAAGACTAAAACTAAAACTAAAACAAGCACGGATCCGGGGACAACTCGGCCCTGCTGCACAAACGGGTCATTTTTTGGTAATTTTACCATAACCCTCACTCTAACTCTAACCCTAAACTTGACCCAAAACCTAACCCTAACCCTAAACCTAACCCAGGCGCGGATCCATGGGGGGGGGGGGGGGGAGGGCGGCGAGCAGGCCATCCCATCCCCCGGCCCCCCCCCCCCCCCCCCCGGCAAAAAAAAAAAAAAAAGAGCGAGAAGGAAAAGAAGGGAAAGGGAAAGGGAAAGAGGAGAGAATTATGATCGAGGGAAAGAAAGAAAAGGAAGAAGAAAATAAAGGGGGAAATTAAAGAAGGAGATAGGGGGGCTGGCAGGGCCTTGCCTCCCCCCCCCCATCAAAGAATAAGAGAGAAGGAAGGATAGGTTCTTCAATTATGTCTTTTTTTCTTCTTTTTTTTCTTCTTTTGTATTGGTGTTTAGATTCTCTCTGCTTTTCTTTTCTCAACAATACAGTTATACTTTTGAAGGGGTTGACGTTCATAAGGCTAATTACCCTTTTTGTTAACCCCACACTCCCATAACATTTGGTTTGCTCCTTCCCTTAAATTGTATTTTTTGGTAATCGATCTTTTATCTGTATACCATGTTTGTATGTTTTAATGCGTTTTTTTTTTTTTTATAGAGAATGAAATAAATGAAATGAAAAGAAATGAAAATGAAAGAAAAAAGGAAAGTGAAAGAAAAAAGGAAAAAGAGGAAGAAGAAAAGAAAAGAACTGGGATATCAGTTGCAATTTCCTCGCCAACAAGTTGTGGATCAGGGGGAGAAGCTAAAACGCCCTTGCCTCTCACAACCCCGCCAAAAAAAAGAGAAGAAAGAGAGATGGAACAAGGAGCGCTAAAAATGAACAAAAGGAGGAAGAAGAGAAAAGGGTGAAGGGGAGATGAGCAGTGCGATTAATCCCGCCAAAAACTTGTGGATCGGGGGCCGCCAGGCAGTGCCTACCAACCCCCCCCCCCCCCCCCATCAAACCCAAAAGAGAAAAGGAAGGGAAGGGAAAGGGAAAGAAAACAAAGAGAAAGAATTAAGGTAGGGGAGATCAGATGCGATTCCCCCCCCCCCCCCCAACAAGATGTAAATCGAGGGGAGATGCACTGGCGTACGGATGGGGGGGGGGGGTGGGGTGCTCCCCCAATAAAATTCAAACATGGTTTATTTCGATACCGGTGATTTACAAATGTGCTGAAATGACATAATTTTCCGGTATTTTTCCTCACTTTTTAGTAATTTGTACTTTTTTTTATGCGTTTGTTTGGAAATGACAAATTCTTAAAAATTACCGTCAGGCGAGAAATATGCTTATTTAAAGGCTTACATGCCAGGGGCCGCGGAACGGCGGGGCTCGGTGGCCTCGAGCTTCCCCTCCCAATTTTTTTGAAAAAGTTTATTAAAGAGAAATATAAAGAAAGAGAGAAAGAAAAAAAAAGAATAGTGACCTGCCAGTGTCACAAAATAATGAGATATCAAAATAATTATGCTCATGTTATTCGATCTGACCGTGATTAAATCCGAAAATAAACTCTGAGATTCCCAGGGCTCTGCCCCCTGGATTCCACCTAGGGCCCTAAGTCGGGCCCCTGGATGCTCGTGTGACGGTAATTTAATACCTAGAACCCCTGAGCTTCTGGGGGCTCCGCTCCCTAGACCCCACACCACTCATGCGAGTGTCACAAATAAGGTATAAAAAAAATGCTCATCTGACCTTAATTAAACACATACAACCCCTGAGCTTCCGGGGCTCTGCCCCCTGAACCTAAACAAAGGCCCTATAGGGCGGGCCCATGGATATTCATCTGACCGTAGAAGCCTAAAACCCCTGAGCTTCCGGAGGCCCTGCCCCCTAGACCCCACCTAGCGCACGAAATCGGGCCCCTAGATGCTCAGGCTGGCGGTAGTTTAATTCCTAAGACCCCTGAGCTTCTGGGGTCTACGCCCCTGGACTCCACGCCAATTAATATCATGCCAGTGTCACAAATTAGGTATCAAAATATGCTCATCTTATAAATAGATGCCTAAAACCTGGGCTGCCAAGTGAAAATGTGATGTGCATAGAAAAACGCCATATTGTGGGAATATATTCAACTCATCTGGTAACTTGACCAAACAAAATCTAAAAAGACGTTATCATGCACTGCTTTTCATGATCTCCATTAGATACCAGGAAAACAAAAAAAAATCGCCTCGGCGCTATGCGGCTAGTCGATTGGGTAAAAAAATATGGGTCAACCCCCCCCCCCTTAGCAAAATGCTAGATCCGCCCCTGAAGACCCCTGAGTTTCCGGGGGACGCCACATCGACCACACCAGGGGCCTAAGGCGCTTCCTGAAAGCTTATCTGACCGTTATAAAATGCCTCAAATCCGAGAAGTTTCAGGGGGCTCTGGACCCTGGACCCCACGCCAATTAGTGACCTGCCAGTGTGCATAAATATGGTATCAAAATATGTTCATCTGACCGTAGTTAAATGCCCATACCACCTGAGCTTCCGGAGGCTCCGCCCCTTGACCCCCGCCGGTCCTTTGCCCCAATTAGACCCCAAGCAAATTTATGCTACGCTCTATACCTGATCTTAAATACTTTTAATTAGCCTCCCCCACCCCCGGCCCCCCCCCCCCCACTCAGTGTTATTTAGGGTACGCATATGCTCGTTCCCTCTTTTTGAAAGTACCCCTATCTGAGGACTGCCAACTTTTCCGAACCCCCCTTTCGCGGACTTTTCGCAGGCTTTTCGAGGGCTTTTCCTGCCTTGGAGATCCCCCTAAATCAGGAAAAATGCTCAATGTACCCCCCTAAATTCTGAATAATTTCTCAGGAGTCCAAAGAGATGAGAGAAAGAAGAAAAACACCCCCTTTTTAAAGAAATCTCCGGGTGAAAAGTCAAATACACCCCCTTTTTTACAATTCTCGGGCCGGACTTTGTAGCACGAAAAGTACCCCTTTACCGGACATTTTGGCAACACGCATGCGGTCATTTCGAAACCTGAGTGGGGGGGCCGGGCCCCTATCTGAGGACTGCCAACATTTCCGAACCCCCCTTTCGTGTGCTTTTCGCGGGCTTTTCCTGCCTTGGAGACCCCCTAAATCATGAAAAATGCTCAATGTACCCCCCTAAATTCTGAATAATTTCTCAGGAGTCCAAAGAGATGAGAGAAAAAAAGAAAAAACACCCCCTTTTTAAAGAAATCTCTGGGTGAAAAGTTAATACACCCCCTTTTTTACAATTCTCGGGCCGGACTTTGTAGCACGAAAAGTACCCCTTTACCGGACATTTTGGCAACACGCATGCGGTCATTTCGAAACCTGAGTGGGGGGGGGGGGCCGGGCCCCTATCTGAGGACTGCCAACATTTCCGAACCCCCCTTTCGTGTGCTTTTCGCAGGCTTTTCCTGCCTTGGAGACCCCCTAAATCATGAAAAATGCTCAATGTACCCCCCTAAATTCTGAATAATTTCTCAGGAGTCCAAAGAGATGAGAGAAAAAAAGAAAAAACACCCCCTTTTTAAAGAAATCTCTGGGTGAAAAGTTAATACACCCAATTTTTTACAATTCTCGGGCCGGACTTTGTCACACGAAAAGTACCCCTTTATCGGATATTTTGGTAACACGCATGGGGTCCGTCCGTTCGTTCTCGGAGTTGGGGGGAGGCCGGGCCCCCACCCACTTTGAAAAATGTTCAGCGGGGCGCTATAGCTGCATGCATGTAAGAACTTTGGGGGCCTGCATGATGCAGATTTTGTGTCTGCCCCCCCCCCCCCAACGTTTGGTCACCATGACGTACCAGTATTTGGCTCGCATAATTTCAAATTTGGTCCCCCCCCCCCCCCCCCCCCCCCTTAAGAAATCCTGGATCCGCGCCTGACCTAACCCTGCAGTGCAAAAACCGACTGTTTTTGCAGCGGGGCCGAGTTGTCTTGGGGTCCGATTCTGTGATCACGTACTGTAGCTACACGTGGTTGCGTACCGCGTGGGCGCGCTGCTAGTACGTGTGCTAAAGCTAGTGCAGTTAGTTCAGTGCATGCAAGCATGTGTCAAACCAGTTCACGTTACAGTTACTACTACTAGATCGGCGGAAATTTCAACCCAGTTTGCTGTACTACTAATAATACTTGTCGAGAAGATTTGACAGAACAGAAGAGTTTAAGTATGGAACATCAGAATCAGAGATCCCTCAAGAGATATCTTGATGCTGTTATTGGTGATGACGACGAAATGTCTATACCTCGTACAACCCGTTGGAGGAGGGAACATCAGCGTATTGAGGCGGGAGATCGAGATGAACTTATGATGGAGCCTGTGCATGTGGAGGACACGACCGATGACCAAAACATTGCAGGTACGGTAAAAAGGTCATTATTAATACCAAGGAAGTTCATACCCCCACAAATCTAGAGTTAGGGTTTGGGGTTTGGATTAGGCATAGGGCCTAGCCATATTCCGATTACGGAAAAATCAAGACAAAGTAGATCTAGGCCTAGAAATCTAGTCTAGTCTAGAGTCTAATAATTATTAATATTTTAATGCACTCTAGATCTAGAATGGAGTCGGGCTAACTCGGACCAGGGGACAACTCGGCCCAGGTACAAAAACGGTCAGATTTTGCATGTTAAGGTTTAGGTAAAGGGTTAGGGTTAGGGTTAGGCCTAGCCTTTTAAACAAGGCCACTTGTCTGATAGACGCCGAGCGACTAAAACGAGACTAATTGCGAAAAGAACGAGAGAGCGAGAAGCCCTTCCATGTAGCCTTTATCAATCTGATTTGGATTTCTTATATTAACCCTTGTTTTCGACAGGAATTCGCTCCAGATCTAGTCTAGACCTAGACCAAATTTTCCGTCTCTTTCGTTCGTTAAGCCTCTTAATTTGGGTAGGGTCGGCTCTCTCTTTAGAGACGGAAGCCGACTATACGCATTCCCTTGCTAACACAAAGGCCATTGATGGCCATATTTTTATGCCCCGAAAATCCCCCCAAATGTCATTTTACCTTTTGCATGTTATATATTGTAAATTAGGCCTAGACCCTAGGCTATAATAAATCGGTTCCACTTACCAACTTGACTGAAATAATCTGTTTATAATGGTCCCTTTTTAGGAAATTATGGGTCAAAATCGAAATCCATGTTGAAAATCTTGCAACTTATTTTAACTCTCGCTGCGCATGACGTCATCTAAATCTCATCTCTTCTAGTCTACACCAAAGGCAAAATGATATTGAAGGAAAAACTATGCGAGCTACACGTTCGTAATGGCGTTATCACAGTTTTTCTTCATAATCATTTTGCCTTCGGCGAAGACTAGAAGAGATGAGATTTAGATGACGTCATGCGCAGCGAGAGTTTAAATAAGTCTTGCAAGATTTTCAACATGGATTTCGATTTTGACCCATAATTTCCTAAAAAGGGACCATTAAACGATTATTTCAGTCAAGTTGGTAAGTGGAACCGATTTATTATTGCCTAGCAGGCCTAATTTACAATATAACATGCACGAGGTAAAATGACATTTGGGGGGATTTTCGGGGCATAAAAATATGGCCATCAATGGCCTTTGTGTTAGCAAGGGAATGCGTATAGTCGGCTTCCGTCTCTAAAGAGAGAGCCGACCCTACCCAAATAAGAGGCTTAACGAACGAAAGAGACGGAAAATTTGGTCTAGTCTAGACCTAACTCGAAGGGACTCGATCACCATATTGCATTGGAAGTCGGATGTTTTTTTATATTATTGTTTTGGTATCGTCACATAGAAATTAAGCTTAAATTTAGCGCATGCGCAAAACGTTCATCATCCGATCTCGGTGAATCGCAGTCTCATTTTACTAAATTAGCGCCGACAAGGGCCCTTATTGGCTATCGCTGGCTTTCATTCACTCAATGTTAAAATGAGGAGCTAGCAACCTTGCGATTTTCCGTTTCATTCGATACCAAAATTTCAGCAGTTCACTTAAGGCCAAATAAAAAAAAAACATGTTTAGCGTTCTGCCTTTTTGAAAAATATGGAGGAAGCCCTTTTTTTTTCTTCTTCAAAATGGCCGCTCGGTACAGTTTCCCTGACAGTCGGGCTATTTTTCAAGATGGTCGCCTTTCAAAAAAAAAAAGGAAGCAGGCGGGGGCTCTAAATATATATTTTTTTAAAGGGCACTTGTTAAATAAGGTATCCAAAATATGACCCGTAACTCTGGCGTGAAGATACCCTACTAAAACATACCCGAAATGATGTAAATATTCATTAAATGTCCAAATAAAGATCATGAGTTAAAATTTGTTATGTTTATTACCCGTTTCGTGTCAATTGTTTTGTTATTTTTTGAGTATTTTTTCGGAAAAACAATGATATTAGTATACACTTTTTCACAGGTTTCATGGCAAACCGCTGCACAATACAAGTGCATATCGATGGTGGGTTGCGGGCAGGCGCGCGCCTGTGTGAAGTTATCTACCGTAATGAGGATCTTTAAAGCCAAATTGTAAGCTGTAACAATAAGTCGTGTTTTTCCTTAGCCATCATACTACTAGCAACAAAATTGGTAGGTAATGTTATTTAGTCTTCTTTTTTTCTGTTCCGAATTGTTGTCATGGACAAATGCAATCCCATTTAAATAAAAGTGTAACTCTGTTTAAAATTGTGTTATTTATAATATGTATAACTATTAAATGTGAGTAAATATTTTGTACTGTTGTCCCACATACTGATGTATTTGTTATTACGAAACATGCAAAATCATGGCCGTATTTTTTAAAGTTTTTTTATAGACTCTAATTCTAAAGGCTAAGCCAAAGCTAGTTTCATTTCGTAGACAGAAATTGATGCCATCACTCATGACAATGAGCCTCCTGGCATCGATTGTATATAAATAATACAATTCAATCAAACAGTTGTAAGAAAAATTCTGAGGTATAGGAACATCATTGATGTATTTATTTACAGGTTTTTTTATAAGAAAATTCAATTTCTGTCTACGAAACTAGCTTTATATCGATATTACAAGAAAAAAATCTGGCATTGATTTTGCACAATTCGTTATAACAAATATATCGGTATGTGGGACAACAGTAAAAATGTACTCGCATTTAATGGTTTTAATTTATAAATAACACAATTTTAGACGGAATAACATTTTTTTTAATGGGATTGCATTGTCCATGATAAAAATTCGGGTCAGAAAAAAAGACTAAATAAACATATTACGTACCAATTTGGTCGCTTGCTTTATACTAGGAGCGCGCGCGCCACTGGAGCTAGTTTCTGTGTATTGTGAATGTGTGCGAACTGCGTATGCATGATGTGCACGAAACCATCGGGGGCCTGGCCGCTGCCGGGCCGGGAGCTTAGGCGCGGATACCGCTGTAGATCTAGCTACAGTAGGTACGACCGCCGATCCGCTGCAATCACAAAATTTTTTAAATGATGATGGAAGTTTCTAGTTTTGGAGTTGGTAGTTGGAACAGAGATTTCACTCAGACACATCAATAAATTGATTTATTAATTCCTAGGGAATATCAATTTATGGCGGGGGCGATTTTTCAATATATATCCAATTTTTTTCGCCCTCGTCTTGATTTTTACCGTGGCGATTTCAGAGGTTTAGGGGGCAAATCGCCCGTCGCCACCATGTATTTTTTTCGTTGGACCCCAAAATTGTATGAATAACCGGAAAAATCCTTTTTTTTTCTCTGAGCCCAAAAGTATGAGTCTCTTTGAGGACTATGAGTTCACAATACACTTACAGTTTACGTTTTGAACTCAAGTGTTAGGAGTAAGGATAAGGATCAAAATCTTTTAGAATGACAGGGTAGAGCACGTAAACACAATTAAATTCACAAGTCTTTCACAAGTGAATGAAAATTCAAAGAAAAATTCTACACCAATCGATCTCGTCTATTTCACAGCATATTTTGATTCTGTTTGTTATACTGATACGGCTTACGGTAATTGGTTGGGGCTTCAAAAGTTCAAGTATTCTAGCTACACAGAATGTTGAAATCCATTAATTATGAAAATTTATTCAAAATGAAAGAAACAATTTCATGACCTTTCCCAACACTGCCCATTCCCTTTCATGTAGGTCTTGACGAAGCGCTAGCAGTTCCTCTGCCTGTGACTGAAGATGGTGCAAATGAGGAAGCTGAGCATGTCCAAAGCAGTGAAAGTGGTCCAGAGTCTGTTGCCAATCACATCGACAGCGACACGGATGAAAGTCCTCTGGAATCTCTTGCTGAATCTGGTGTAAGTGACATCGATGAAAATAGTCTGGTGTCTTCTGCCGAATCTGCTGACACTGATGAGAATGTTCCAGAGTTTGTTGCTGAGCCTGTTGGTGCCAATGTAAGTGTTCCTGGACTTGCTATCGAGTTTTTGGTTAGTAAAATTAAATATTTAGGTACTGTACAAGTGTACGAATACTTAAAATCTCATGTTGAACAAGTTTTTGGAAAGATTTTGTGCAGTTTTGATGCAGTTTGGACAAGAGATTTAATCTTTAATGATACAAAACTGCTGACACACCTAAGTTACCAATGATCTGTTTTTAATCGCCCAAAGAATTTGGGTTGTATTGTGGTATGGCGTAAATGTTGTCCATCTGTCTGTCCATATCCGTCAGCAAATTCCTTGTGCCATAATGTCATAATCATATGTGCAGTTTATTTTGACTTGGTTTAGGTAGTACAGCAAGCTGATTGTTCAGCAACTTCAGCCTTATCACAGTAGGCTGTAAATAAATATTTTTAAAAATGTTTCATTAATCATTGCTTTTTTCCTGTTTGTTCTTTTTCATCCGGTTTTGTTCAGGCCCCTGAAGAATCTGATGCAGCAGAATTTTCAGTCAATAGTGACAATGACATCCCTGATGGATATGGTAAGTACTCCTACTCTGATTTGTAACCATAATCAGGTTGGGGAAGGGGGGGGGGGGGGGGTTGAGTGATCTGTCCGCAACATGCAAAGCTGACATTTTTGTGAATTTTGATAGCCTTTTTAACAAAATTAATTTTGTGATGTTTAGGATCGCAAAAGTGTCCCTGACAAGTTTCATTAGAAAAACAATTGTTAACAACAAAAAAGAAATGCATTAGAAATATGGTGGTGATATCATTTGTTTATCAAAGAATACAAATGTAAAGTAAACAAAACACAATACATCCAACATACTTTGAAAAACAATTATTAAAATCATTTGACAAAGTAGCTACATGTAAAGAGGCGGAAACATAATAGGAAATTTTCAAATGTAGTATGAAATTGCAATTTTTGCATGGCATTTGAAAACATATTTGTTGACAGATACATGTAAATAGAAAGCAAAAAAGCAACAAGTGTGTAACTTAATGTGATATTACATTGCTCTTTAAACTAATAAATTGGTACAGTGAAGGCGGTGACAAAATGATTGAAGTTGCATCTCTTGCCTTGTAAGAATTCAATTTTTATACCAATTTTCTTTTTGGATTTCATTTTCAAAGAATACGTGAAATAGTGTCTAGACCAAAAATTTGCATTTTTTGATATCTACAGGCCTGATAAAAACCCGATTTAAATCGGTTTCCCGATTTTTTTTATTTTTCCCGATTTTTTCCCGATTTTTTTTTCTTACCGATTTAAAAAAAAAAAAAAAAAAAAAAAAATTTTTTTTTTTTTTTTTTTTTTTTTTTTTTTTCAATTTTTTTTTTCCCTTCCCTATTTTATCCTGATTTTCCCGATTCCTCCCTTATTTTCTATATTCATCCCTATTTTGCCCTATTTTTTTCCCCAATTTTCTTACTCGAAAGGGGGGAATGTTGTTGGATGCCATTTTTTCCCCGCGAATCCTCTTTTTTTTTTTTACTCAAGGGGGGCGTGGTTGAGGGGAAAACAAAAAACCTATTTTTTTTTTAGTGCTCACTATCACCCCTGTATCTATTTAAGATTTAGAGCGAACTTCTTTGGCATGGCCAAAAAACCTTGGCCTAATTAGGATCAAAGGGGTAACACTTCCTGTCAATGCGATATTCACTACCTGGTTAAAATTTCTGAGAAAAAAAAAATTGGGCTATATAAGGAATGCATGAGGCATTAATACATTCTTGGGACTGCCTTTGTCCTAGTGTATTACTTCTACACAGTATCAGGTATGTTTTAAATGCACACACAGTGATGAATATCGACTTGCCTTGTGAACAGCAGTTACCAGTTAAACAGATTTAGAAACTCCAAAACAGAAACCTTCAAATGAAAACGTGCAAAGCTTCTGGTTAAGGAATGCCGAGTTATGATGAAAATGTTTATTATGTCTGAACAAGATATACTGTACCTTCACAGTCAGGAATGTGGATCTGAATTTCTTAGAAGTCAATATCTTTGTCCTTCAACGGTTGACATTTCTATATTACATGTAGGCAATTTCATGTCATTAAACCTTTAACCCCACCCTGAATCGTAAATTACTTGTCAAGAAATTACTAGTCAAGAAAATATATGGCATATATCGTAGTGGCAATACATACATACTGTGCCTGCCAACTGGAATTGACAGTAATTATTAATCATTTTAGCCTTCAAAAATTTACAGTGGAAAAATACCGTATGTAATGAATAAAAACACTTTATGTACTTCAATGGAAAATGTACCATTCTACATTTCCACCAGGAATATTAGGAATTCATACAGATTCATGTTGGCAGCTCTGCATATCCTTCAACAACAAATATAGATTCAGAACAAGTTATGAAGTGTAATTTAGAGTTTTCTTCTCAAATTTCAATTTATAGATGATCAGAGCAGTATTCCAGATAGCAGTGATGTAGGGAACATATCCGGGGATGAAGAGGATCTGTTACACGATGACGATGATCTGTTACACGATGACGATGATCTGTTACACGGTGACGATAGTGAGGGAGAGTCCACTGACAATGAACCTGATGGAGATGTTCCTCTGTTTGAGAACTGCAATGAGCCTCTTTTCAATGGGACACAAACGACAAAGGCTGAGGCAATTTTGATGATATTATCATTTGTGATGAGACACTGTCTCTCATCCATAGCTGCAATCCAACTTTGTGAACTTATCAACACTTTGTTTGGTCGAGCAATTTTCACATCTGTTGACAGGATTTTCAAAAAAGTATTCTCAAACCAAGTATTAAAATTAACCTTTCATTTTTATTGTGTCTCATGCTATGCCTATGTGAAGTCGTACAATGTGCTTACAGAAGACAATCTGTTATGTCCACACTGCACTCACCCTTGTGCTGTGAATAATTTGTGCCATGAAAATTTCTTCATTACCGCAGACCTACCCACACAAGTAAAGTCACTTTTTGAGAGACCAGATATAACGGCACATCTTTCATATCGGAGAAATAGGGATAAATTGTCCCCTGAAAACATTGAAGATATATATGATGGAGATATTTATAAGAATATGATGGCTGATGAAGAAGTATTAGGCAATGACAATAATTTTTCATATTCTTTCAACACCGATGGATTTCCTGTATTTAAGTCTTCCCGATTTTCTATGTGGCCAATTTTCTTAATGATAAACGAATTACCTCCTAAGCTCAGACATAATAACTTATTACTTGCAGGTGTCTGGTGTGGAAAGAGTGAACCGAAAATGGAGGTTTTCTTAGAGCAATTTGTAAAGAAAGCAAAAGGATTGGCTGAAGAGGGTGTTTCTTGGAAAAGAGGTGATGATGAAGTCCGAAGTAAACTCTTTGGCCTTTGTTGTTGTGCTGATGCCCCTGCACGTTCCTCCATGCAAAACACAATTAGGTTTAATGGTTACTATGGCTGTTCTCTGTGCTATCACCCAGGAAAAGTAGTTGAACGTACTGTTAAATATCCCATTGATGTATGTGAATATAATGATCGCACGGATGATGAAATGTTGCAAGACATGGCTCTGTCAATGGAGGAGAATAGACCCGTTAAGGGAGTGAAAGGACCCAGTCCATTGATTAATCTTCCACAATTTCCTATTTGTTGGGGCTTTCCTGTGGATTTTATGCACTGTCTTTTACTAGGGGTAACTCGTCAGCTTGCTGAATTGTGGTTTACATGTGCAACAAATCCTTTCTATATTGGTTCGGTCAGACTGATGTCAGTCTTTGATGAGCGTCTTAGGTCAATAAAGCCTCCAAATATAGTTGCCCGAGCTCCTCGTCCCATATCAGAGCGGAAAAGCTGGAAAGCATCAGAGTGGTACTCCTGGCTACTTATCTACAGTCTTCCGTGTTTGAATGGTATTTTACCCCGTGAATACTGGTTGCATTTCCTCCTCTTGGTCCAGGCTTCATATCTGTTACTACAGAAGTCAATAACATTGGAAGACTTGCATCAAAGTGACTTGTTGCTTCTTGAGTTTGTTGGCAAGTGTCAGATTTTATACGGAGCAGGTGTCATGACATTCAATATTCACTCATTAACTCATCTAGCAAAGTGTGTTCAACTCTGGGGCCCACTCTGGACGCATTCTTGTTTCCCCTTTGAAGCTGCAAATTTTAGAATCAAGAGGCAGCTTAAAGGAAACACTGGATATGTAATGCAGGCAGTGAGAAAATTTTTGTTTATTCATTCGCTTCCAGGTTTGATTTCAAAGATGGAAGTGTCTTGTCAACTCCTTAGGTATTTTGATATGGTCTCTCCTGTCTTAATTTCCCATGGTTATAATGATGTCAGAGTTTTGGGAAATGGACACACTCGGCATTTGAATGATATTGAATATGAAGCCCTTCAAGCACTTGGTATTCAAATTTATGAAAATGAAGCAGTTACTGTTTATAACAGGATAAAGGTCAGGGGACTTTTTTTTTTGTTCTTCTTCATATCGAGCTGAGACTATGAAAAGAAATAATACATTAGTTGCTTTTGTAGATGGAAGGGTGGGCAAATTAGAAAATATTGTGGAAATCAACAATTCTTATTTCATGATGGTGCATTTACTTAACTTGAATAACCTTGACACTTTTTATGATCAAAATGCAGATGTTCAGATTACTCACATCAAGATTTGTAATGGAGAGGATGCCAATGTAACTGCAATACCTATTGTGGATGTATATGCTAACCGTGTCGAAGTGATTATCGATGATCATAGATACATCAGCGAGTTACCTAACTATGTGGCCTTGAACTGACATGATGTAGTTTAATGGGCGCCCATCAAATAATCAAATTTGGGAAGTGAATTAACATGGGCCTTCGCTTTAGTGATTTACATGTTTTTTTATTTTTGATAACATCACTCATGGGATCAAAAAATAGTAGATGTCACGTACGATGAGTACAGAATTAGTTCCCACACTGCCCAGCCAACATCATTGTACCCCTTAGCCTTCTGTGCTAATAGCACTGGGGAGTCTTATGGTTGGCTGTACAATGTGAACTGTTCCACTACACGCCAGTTTTTAAATCTACCCCTTTTCACATTGTGAATGATGTAAAGAAAAATCAAAACATGTACATGTAAATGACTAAGCTTACTGTGTTCTACCTCCCAAGATTATTTCCAGGTGACCGGATCCCTTCAAGGGACAATACAAGTGTACTTTTTTTGTGACATTCACAATGAGCTGATGGGCTAAAAGGTTGTAAAGTTTATCTACATTTAATGCATTCAGATGGTTCATTTCACTGATCGTAAGCTGATGGGCTAAAAGGTTGTAAAGTTTATCTACATTTAATGCATTCAGATGGTTCATTTCACTGATAGTGAAAGATGTTTTATTTGTTCAAATGGTTGTCATTTGCATCACTGAATGCTTCATTAAAGGGACTGGGTAACATTGTAAAGATGAGAGAAAATGGTGCCAAGGTAGTGACTTCAATGCTAGATGTACAATTAAAGATAATATGAAAGTTTGAGTGAAAACAGACCCATTATTAACGATATAAAATGAAGAATAAAAACTGATCTGATTGAATTCTCCCAACTATATTATTACAATTTAATAACAAATTGTACATCGTCACAAAGCAATGAATTGGCTCTATATACCATTCCAGATATTTAAGTGTTGAAAGATTTTTAAAAGTCTGTTTTTTTGTCTCATTTTCATGTAAAAACAGTGGGGAAAATTCTGAAATGATTGGGAGAATTTACTGTCAATCACTGTTACAGGGTGTTGACCAGTGACGCCTTCTTAGAAAATCATTAATATCTTTGTGGTTTAAAAAAAAAAAATCAGGATATTTTGCATGTTACAGTACAGTAGAAGGAAGATAATAAATATTTTACTTCATAATTCTCATTCGAGAATATATGAACTTGTATATTGTACCAGTGCAACTAACTACTGTCCATCAAATTACATGTATGTTGCTTTATGCATCTACACCTCAAGGCCAGAGTAAGGTGGTATGTCCTGAATTTCTTTGTATTTGTTTAAAGGCAAACTTTGGTAATGGGAGGGATGAAAATGACCTTGTTTTCAAGATTTCCCATTAGATCCCAGAATAGTTCATATCGTATTCTTGTTCAATGAAATCCTGTTCAGTGATTGGTCAACATAGCATCATGTGACCAAACATAACATTGCTATGATGTAACTCATGTAATTCATCCATGGATGACGTCATATATATGCGATAGATGATGATTAATGTGCTTTCGGTCACGGTTGCGGTCGTCTATACACTACTTCAGTAACAGTAAACATTAGTATTATTATTTTTATGAAGGTTGGTTTGAAAAACAAAAAACAAATATATCATGCACTATTTCAAGCCACTTGTGAAATTATGGATTCCTCGGCAACAGAAATGAGCACTATTCCTGCGACCTTGATCCATAATTTCAACTAGAGCCTCTCAGTGCATGGTATAGTTGTCTTAAAAATGCTAAACAGTAGGGGCACACCAAATTTCATTTTTATGCATTCATTATTCACTGAAAACTGTTCCTTACTCTGGAAATCTTACAACTCATTGGTAAATGTTGAGGCCTACCAACTAGTGTAGGTGTTCACTATTTAGTGGGTAAACAAGTTGGACAATCGCATGTAATGAATTTGAATAATGTTTCTATTCTGCATGAAATACAGTGTTCATGTGCAATAATATGTGCAGGCTTTAATCGTTAAATCGATCAGTAATAAAATATTGATTTCATTCAATAATACATTTCATGTATTAATTTTGTTTTTGTTGTGCAAGGTGTATTGTACAGTAATATTTGTATTCAACATGTTTTGATCGGACCAATTGGCCCCATTAGACTTCAATGAGATTTCAATGGGTCCCATTAGATTTCAATTGGTTTCAATTGGCCCCATTAGACTTCAATGAGATTTCAATGGGTCCCATTAGATTTCAATTGGTTTCAATGGGTCCCATTAGATTTCAATTGGTTTCAATTGGCCCCATTAGACTTCAATGAGATTTCAATGGGTCCCATTAGATTTCAATTGGCCCCATTGGCCCCATTAGATTTTACAAGAATTTCAATTGGTTTCAATGGGACCAACTGTGCCTGGCCAATTGGTCCAATTGAAACCAATTGAGGTCCCATTGAAGTCTAATGGGGCCTAGGCCAATTTGGCCAATTGGTCGAATAGGGTCAATTGGTCCAATTGAAACCAATTGAGGTCCCATTGAAGTCTAATGGGGCCTAGGCCAATTGGGCCAATAGGTCCAATGGGGCCAATCTGGACCAATTGAAACCAACTGAAGTCCCATTAGACTTTTGATTTTGACCAATTGAAACCTATTGAGACCAATTAAAACCAATTGGAACCAATTGAAACCAATTGAAAATTCAATTGGTGTTCAATTGGTTTCAATTGGTTTTTCGTCTTGGGGGTCTGAAGCTTCACCACTGTTTCACCATACTGGCCATTTGCATAGTTCAAGCTTCACCACTGTTTCACCTAAGCCTGAGTCATTACGGTTTTTGTGCTAAACGGTTAACCGTTAAAAGTATACGGGCGGTTTCGTTTAACCGTTTAATAATAATCTGAAAAAGTGAAAATACAGTATTTTTAATAGTGCTGTAGCTCGGAACCCTGCTGGTCTTCAGACTGTCGGGCTGAGCATTCCCAGCCCCGGACTATGGCACAAATTGGGTCATCCTGATAAACAGAGACCAGTAATAAACAACATAAAACATGTCTTATTATTCCTCATCTGAATTTGATATCATGATTAACCTTGCAAAGTTACTCTGTGAAGATAGCTGATCTGTGACATGTTTATATATGCCTTTGCAATGCAATGTTTGCACATGGTCAGGGAGAGAGCTCCCTGCATGTATCATTGCCATATGAAATTATGTGGAAGTGTGTATCACACACACCCAAGACACACCCTGCAATGAGCTGATCCAAGTTAGTGACCAATCAGGAAGGTTCTCTAGCTATGTGGGTGGAGTTTGATACCAGCATAAATTACAGGTTGGTGACCGCGCGTGCTTTCACCGTACCCAGTTCAGTGGGAGGTCAAGAAGCCACGCCCACATGTGTGCATGTGACAAGCATGAGCTCTCCATCTGTGTGTATGTACAGTGTATTTGGGCGCCGGAGGTTTGTGTGTACATGTGTGTGTGACTGAGAGAGCATGCATATGGGCTAGCATGTCCCTGCATGTCCCTAGCATGGACGAGGCAGGGACATGAGTGAAGATCGAAGTAAGAAAGGGTGGCTGTGTTAATCGGCTGAATTGAAGAATGATCAAAAACTTAAATTACTCACAAATAATATCCAAGACTTTGTTGATTGATATTTCTAAAACTTCAATTATTATTGTTATCAATATTTTTGTATTTTATTTATATATGAACATTATTTTAGGGGGCGAGTCGGCAAGGGATGGATATTAATATTGAAAGAGAGAGAGAGAGACTCGGGGGAGAAGGGATGTGAGAGGAACTGACCATCGAATGTGTAAACATTTAGAAAGTTGTGAGCTGAGAGTGCAGTAATAAGAAAAGGTACATGAGCGATGAACACATTGCAGAGAGAAGGGAATAAAGAGGGTGAGAAAAGAGAGAAGGGGGCTGGTTGTTTTATTGTTTACAAATTCATTCATGGGGATAACTGCTGCCAGAAAGCTAGCGCGCAGCGGCCAGGGTGTAATATTACACTGCGGTTTCTTTGATTATCTTTATCATCGGCTATTAGCACATTCCAAAATGTATGCAAATAACGGTTAACCGGAGCGAGAAATGCTAAACGGTTTTGATGAATCATGCGAGTGCATAAGTGACCGGAATAAAAATTAAATAGTTGTTTTGAAACGCACGATTTCGACATGATTTCGACATATTTTCGACGCGACCGGTAGTGGCTTCATTCGATGTCACATCACCTGAACAAACAAGGCGACCGATTGGATTCGATGTCACATCACCAGAAAAAACAAATTACTCGTCAAAGCTTCACACATTTCATCAATTTGTATAGTAAAGCTTCACCCAATGAAGAAAAACGAACGTTAGGACTTCACTACAACAACAAATAGGTCAGGGTCAGGCTTAGGCGTCGAGACGACGTCGATATTTGGCGACCTCTGAGGAGGGTGGGTCCAGGCCACAGAGTGACCCTTGCATTAATCTACAATTGCCACACTACACCCAGGTGAGGTAAATGGGTACCTGGCAGGAATTAGTTCTTTGAAATACTTGAGCGCCAAAACGGCAGCCGTGCTAAAGACGGTAATAATACTGGAGCGCCAGGATTGGCAATGTGCCAGACATGAGTGCTTTACAAGACTCCACTATAATTATTATTATTAATTTGATACATTAGCTATCATCAGAATGTCATACAATGTAAAGTATAGCCTCAAACACTGAATGTACTTCATGCTATAATGGTAGGATATTCAGATGATCCATTTTTTTTTCTTTAAACAAATTTCACTTAAAATCCCTCATTTCTCTTCTTATTTGTGATTCTAGGTCCAATGGGAGCCTGACTTTGAACCTTATGTGGTTGTCAAGAAGGACTGTCCCAAGTATGATCCTCGGTTCCTGGGCTTTGGTTGGAACAAAGTCTCCCATGTAATGACACTGGATGCCCAAAGGTGAGTGTCGCATCCATCAGGTCAAATGTCAAAGGTCATGGATTTCAATTGCTTTTGTTAGAACAGTGACAGAAAGTAGATACAAGCTTTGAGCTACAGTATCAGACTGAAACTAAGTATGACCTTTAGTTCTTGGCCTTAGGATACATTATAGAAGCTAATGTCTAAAGATAAGTCTCACATCCTTCAGGTCAAAGGTCAGGTATCTGAATAAAATTTGAATTATGACATCAGCTTTACAGCGTGAGAAGAAATTTGGACCTAACATAATCCTCGGTTCCTGGGCTTTGGTTGGAACAAAGTCTCGCATGTAATGACACTGGATGCCCAAAGGTAAGATTCAAATCCATCAGGTCAAAGGTCAAAGTTCACAACAGTGTTAACTTCTGCCTTTGTTTCCTAGTAAAAAAGAGAAATAAAATTAGCCTCATATCTTTCAGCTCAAATGTCATTGGAACAATCTATCATTGTTAGTTTAAATATATCCCATGACAAAAATATTTACAAGTGGATATTACACACAAGAAAATCCAAAAGAAATATTGTTGGTAAGTTTGAATGAAAAAAAAGAAGAGATATCTTCATATGACTTGTTAGTTGACATGTACATTGCATTAAATCATTCCTAATTGCTATTATTGATTGATTTCTTTCTTTGTAACTCATCTCTATTTTGCAGCTATGATTTTATTGTGCTTCCCAACGCTTTCATCATCCACATGCCACATACACCCAGCTTCGACATTGCCAAATTCAGGAGCAGTCAACAGTACCGAACGTAAGTATAAATAACAATCAGTGTCGATATCTAGTATTGAGAAGGAACTGATAAATAACATTACAAACATCAATGAAAGGAATTACTGTACAAGAATGTCAGAGTGGTCTACAAACTAAAATTCAGATATCCAACTTAATATGCATTCCAACTGCTATATGCAAAGCTCAAAGTATTTTGAGGCCATTTAGCCAGGGTCCAAGGGTTCAGGGCTTGTTTAAGGGCTCTAATGTTTGAAGATGCTCTCTGGTGCAATCTGAACCATATTTTGAAGCGTTTTTAAATAAATTTTACAACTAATATTTCATAAGCACTTTTAGTTGAGAATGAATTTTACCTGTCACTGAATTTAAAACTTGTAGTATCAAAATTCAAAACTGTCGCTGTTACATGTATGGACCGCCCCAGGAATATTTAGAGTATTGAACATTCAGTTTAAGTCTTATTTGATGCTGTGAGAAATTTTGTTTTGTTTGTTCCAAATATTTAAGATTACATCTAATGAAATGTTGAATATCAAAGATGAAGAGGCCTCGTGGTCCACTGGATAAGTCCACTGTGGACTACAAGGTACATGATTCAAATCTGTGCCAAAGCACTAATGTCCTATAGCAAGGCATTAATCTACTTTCCACTGTCAATTCAGGTGAGAGAATTGCTTACATGACCTTATCATGGCGGCTCAGCTAAAGCTGGGGTAATAATATGACACTTTTTATTAAGCGCAGTAGAGTAGCTGCTCTATATAAATGCATCTATTGTTATTAATTCTTTCTAGTTCAAACTCCAGTTATGAGATACAGAGTAATGCTATTGTTTTTGTTTTGTATTCTTTGTCTTCTGTAGGTGCCTGCAAACTTTAAAGGAGGAGTTCCAGAGAGATATGTCGAAAACATACGGCTTTGCCGCTTTGAAATACGTTGCAGTGGAAACATGACAGCGTACACTGTGACAATCATAGCTACGCCCCCATCTCTTTGAATGGTATGAACCAGAAACTTTTGAATATAGTATGGAAGACTTGATACACTACCTTGAGTACTAGTGAGGCTTTTGGAAACAAGTGGAGCTCATGGCACGATGACCTGCGTTTGCCAAGAATGGAAGCATTTGTCCTTGAACCAAGCTGATATTCTGATGATGAATGTAGGTACATGTAGCTGCAGCTCCTGATAACAAAGGCAAAGGAGATTGACAGTGTTGGTCTCGCAGGCCTTCTGGAAGGTTATCAAAGTTCACAAAGCTGATGGCCCATGAGACAAAGAGCTCTTTAGCCTTAGCCTACGGGCGGACGAGGTTGGTGCCGTGGGCCTTCAGGAGACCTACAGGAAGCCTTTGAGATCGACAACCCACTAGAATGACAGGATCAAACTCACAGCCTTCCGAAAGTTTTGGAAAGGTTGACAAGACTGGCCCATGAGACGAAGAGTCCTTGAGCCCTAGCCTATGGTTTGTGCCATGGGCCTTCTTAAAAGTCATTAGAATGTCCAGGAGACCTACAAGAAACCTTTGAGATGGACAACCCACTAGAATGACAGTGTCAATCTCACAGCCCTCCAAAATTTTTCGGAAGGTTTACAAGACTGATGGCTCACTAGACCAACAGCCAATGAGACTGATCTGTCAGTCTAGGATGTCTTCTGAAAACTTTTCTGAGGGTTCACTTGACCGATATTGCAGGCCTTGTGGGCTGTCGGTCTATAGGGATGTCCAGGGTTTTTTTCACAAAGACTAAGATCGACTCTAAGTTGGACTTAACTTTGGCAGGCCGTTCATGCCAAATGTTTTCTCTCACCATTTACTGGCATTGGTTTCTCAAGGGGCGTACAAATCATGGTAACAAAGAGGAAGCCCTCGTAGACATATCTGTTCTTAATGGTCACTGGTGATGAGAACCTGGGCCCTGTTTCATAAAACTTGTTATCAATAACAAGTTACAAGCTACTGTTATAAGCTACTGAAATCATGGCATCTGATTGGCTGAGAGCAAATTTGTCATAACAATTTCGCAGTTCTCATAGATAAAAAGTTTTATCAAACAAGCCCCTGCTCTGGCCGGCCTTGGTGGGTGAAGGAATTTCCAACTTCATCACATGCGTCTAGACTTTGGTTAAAAGCTTATTTATTGCATTTCTTATGTTAAAAGGCATTATGTTAGAAGAATTATGTATTATGGGGTTCAGGAATCATTAAAATTTGGATAAAAACATATTTTGGGCATTTTGTATGTTAAAAAGCTTTACAAGATATGTTTAAAGAATTTTGTATTATGGGGTTCCGGAATCGTTCATATTGCAACAAATGGACTAAAAACTTGCTGAATAACGCAACTTCATGTACATATATGAAAAGCATCGGACACAGATAGGGGTACACGGGACTGTACAATAATGTGTGCTCTGATTTTCTTCACCTTTGAAGTTCTGTATAAAGTGAATCCTTTATGTGTTCAAGGTCAAACACTCATCGGGTGCAGATTCTATGTACATGTGAACAGAGTCCAAACTTCCCAACTATTTCTAGTCGTACTTCAAGCCCCTATCATTCAGGGATTCACAAAATTTATCTGTCGCAGCAAAGTGTGTTTATGGAAGTAGTTGCAAAAAGTCCAGAAAATTGACCCCCCCCCCCCCCTCAAGCCACCAAGTGTCACGCATTTGAGGGTCTTAAAACACTCTCACGCACATGCACGATTTCGAAAAACGCTATACATACCGGTACGTTATACCCTTGTTCGCGAGTCGAATCATGAAAATATCACGCATAGCTGATCTTTGAACTTGGCGTCTTCCCCCCCCCCCCCCCCCCCCCCCCCCCACGTTGTACACAACAAATGGGGTGAATAAAACACTGCCAGTTGCAATATTCAAAAAGAAAATTGACCATAGTTTTGCTAATGATAAATATTTTGCCACCATACTTTTAGGAAAGTGTTTATCAGGATTATTTACAATGCCTGGCCCTTTTACAAGTTTTGAGATTTTCACCTTGTAAATCACTGCAATGCCCTGTAAGGAATTGAGAGCACTTAAACAATTCGATTCAACAGACATTTATACTATGATATTTTTGCATGTACAAATGGAAATATTGAGAAAGATTTGAAATTATGTTCATTTTTACCAGGATTTTAACATTTTATTTAACATTATTTAAGGGGTTTTATGGAAACTTTCTTTCATAAATTTCTTTCTTGTTTTGTCTTTAAATTACAAATGCTATTCATACCACCAGAAATGAGGGAAACTTACTCATGAAGAAGCAAGTAAATAATGAGAAAATATTTATTGTATTTAATTGATGTACACTTGTAAATATATATTTTTGATGCAATAATGTGATCATACAGAGGTATGATTTGAAACATATCAGAAGGCGTAGAATAGAATCGCTTACTTTTTTTATCCCATGAATTTTGTGCATATTTATAAACATGTGCATTACATGTATATTGATTTGTTAGAAAGGGCAAAATTGTTCTTTAAAGATATAATTGAGTTCTGGTTAGTTAGAAAATAATTCTCACAGAATCCACAAAAACTTGAACTGAATGTTCAAGATTACAATAAATGACATGTGCCAAACAATTTTGATAGAAAATGTATAGTGGCTGAGTAATGAGCATATAAAGATAAGGAACTGGGGGTAAGTAGGCCTGCCACCATGTGCTTAACACAGGTCACTACACGCAAATGGGAGTTGTGGTTTTTATCGAATACGATTCCCATATCAGAGCTCCAGATTAGCTTGAAATGATGGCAGGTTTAAGACATTAAGAGACTAGAAAATGAAGCAAAAGGGAATTAAGAAGATGGAAAAAGTAATGAATTAAGTCATTTGTAACTATTCATTCATTAAAAACCTATGTCATGTTTTTATTAGATATTTATAACAAAAAGACCTGTAATTTTTTTCGATTTATTCACTTTTCGTAAGTGAAATTATGTTTTGTAAGTGAAATGCTTGCTTCAATTACTATTGATAAACAAAATAAGTTTGAAACAGATGGGCAACTTTTGTTAATTCATTTAGTTTTATTTTTTATTATGTCCATTTTTTTTAGAGTACTTATTTCCCAGATTTTATGTTCACCTTCAATAGACCAGGTTAGCACATTACTGCAATGACCCCGAATATCCACAGATCTTCAAAACATGAAGAGGTCCCACTTTGTACATTTTGAAATAATCACTCCTACAGCGATGGAGGTGCTATATAAATAGCCTTTGTTTCCACTTTTCAAAGAATACTTCCACCTGTGTATCATGGAGTGCACTGAATGTGCATGAATGAATAACGATTACATAACTTTCATGAGCACGTATCCAGTATTTTGTCTCCGTGTATTTCACAACTTAGTCTGCAATGACCTTTATCTGCTCATGCTCAGACTGCAACCGTGAACTGGCTGATTGTTTTTGTCCTCTATGTTTAGATATTCAATGAATGATTTTTATTTTAGTAGCCATAAGCCTACAAAGATACGCAAGGAAATTCGTTAAACTCACCTCAATAATCATGGTGACTAGATTAATCACTGAAATAGATTTCTGTGTATTTATTATTTGATTCTTTTTTTTTTATCAACAACAATTCTTTTCTTCTAAATGTAATGTAGATAAATAGAAAACTTCAGCCTGATTTCATGTTGTGGAAGATTTGTTTTCCTTACCATATTTCAAAGTCAATAAGTTCAAATTATAGCTATGGTCTATACAAAGTTAGTATTCACTGTGTGTGCTTCAGTTAAACAGATACAGTTCATGAGAATGTTCTGAACCATGTTCCATGCGTTCCCCCTAAATGTATGCATTTTTGTTATTTCGTTGATATGCATTTAGGCTATAGTTTCTTTCATGAATTCTTTTACTCATTTTGTATCTTCTACACATTTTCATTTGGTGCTAATTAATTTACTCTTTTGACTCAACTGATTATGTTTTGTTATGTTTCCTGAAGAATGTATTTTTCTTCAAAGTTGGCAATTATGTGTGGTTATTTTACTTCTATGTTATATTTATATTTATACTTAGACAAGGCTACGTGTAGATGTGTAGCTATTATTATCTGCAGACAGAGAGTCAGAAGGCTACTAGCTCTGTGTTAACCCTTTCGGAAAAGGATTCATGTAAATTACTAACTTGATCCCAGATTGTTCTTGAAATTGGCAACACGATATTTATCTTTAACCGTATTGCTACATTGTTGTAATAAAAATGAATGTCTCTGAAAACAAAAACATGAATAAGAACTTGGTTAAAAAGTTGAAAAAAATTGCAAATTTTAATTGAAATACAATCAATCCTGTCTATAGTGACCGCCCAAGGGAAACACAAAAAGTGGTGTTTGTAGACAGGTTCCTTTAGTACATATTTCAATGAGGAACCATTTTCAAGGGTGAACAAATAATGTGCTCTTTGTAGACAGGTGGTCACTAAAGCAGGTTTGACTGTACAATGATTTTAACCTTTTAACATGTTGCCATTTTAAGGATTTTAAGGCTTATTTTCTCTTATAAAATTACTTGCGTCAAGCTCAATATGGTCACGCAACAAAAGAGATGTAGATATGTGCAAAAATTGATGCCCTTTCTATTCATGCCTCTGGGCCCCGTTTCACAAAGCCTTTTTTCAACGACAAATGACAAAAATCAGTGACTAATCTCTTGATAACCAATCAAAAGCAAGGATTTCACTAGCTTTTAACAAACACTGTCATTTGTCACTGATGACAAGTTTTGTGAAATGGGGCCTGGTATGTTCTTTTATGGTTCTGATTCAAAAGTTATTAAGCCACTAAAACCACAAAATATGTGTTGATTTTCTTGAAATTGTTGATGTACGAGTTAGCAGTCTTCTAAGCAGGTGATGTCATACTTTTTTCTCAGTATTATTTGCTTCCTTTTCACTATGGTTAATAGAGGAACAAATAAAATAGGAAAATAACCAATTTTTAGTTAAGTTTTGTGCAGTATCCTTCCATTTTACTTCTCAAGTGGATATCAGAAAGAAGAGAGAGAGAGAGAGAGAGAGAGAGAGGGGGGGGGGGGGGGGGTCGGGAGTGCTGGAGAGGGAAAAAGGGATAGACAGAAGATCGAGAGACAGAAAGAGCTAGAACTACAAACTAAAAAAACTATTTAATAGGTTTAATACAATAGAACAGCAACTGATTATCAAATTATAAAAAGACATGTTTAGCTAATATTCAGACCTGTGTCCTGTATACTATGCACAAGAAAACGGCTAAACGGTGCCCCCCCCCCCCCTCGCAATTCTAACTAAGGACCAAAAGCAAAAGGCATCTTTATTTTCGTTTTACTTCTTTCTCTCTTTTTTTTAATTCTCACCTATAACTTAAGTTCAACTGTTATTGCATACTGCCGGTTCCTTTGTTGTACACAGCACACTGTATTGAATGTAAATATGTTGCTTGCAGACGACGAAATTGGCGCGACGTGAAAATTGCTAAATTCCTGCGATATCGATCGATGATGATGCAAATCGAGTTGCAATTGGATATTTTCATTCATTTTACGAAGTTTCAGCTGTCAAGAATCAGACTCGAATCGGTAAGTGTAACCATTTAACACAAACTTTAAACTACTTTTACATCTACTTTAGATGTAAGGGTGATACAAATTGATGGAATGCTGTTTACATGATATGAATTATGATTGTGTTTGGTGTGTGGATGAGACAGGAAAAGATTAATTGCAGTGGTGTTTGTCTTCTCTCGTCGAGATCATCTAGGCTAGTCAACTGCGCTCGGGCTAGCCTGTGGACTGCGCGGCGCGGCCACAGGCTAGGCACAGCTAGCTAGCTAGCCGAGCTCAGCTCCGTGCGCGGGCTCTGCCTTGGCTTTGCCACTTGACTTAGTTGTAGATCTACTGTTGCAAGCCTGTATTTTTATTTTGTGTGACTGATTGTTTGTCTGTGCATAACACAGAGTCAATTATACAATTTCTAGAGTGTACGCATAGATCGACTTTACTTTGTTTTTTCCGTGGGTGTGTATTTACTGGGGTGTCTGATCGATCGCGCACCCGATTCTGTGTGAAATCTTTCCCATAGAGATTGCATGCATCCCTATGCAGTCTACGTGCTTTGCGCGACCATGCAAAATTGGTCAATTTTTTTTTTCTTCTTCAAGTCGAGATTCAAACCTAAGTTTATTCTTTGTGATCCTGAAGGTGATACTCAATAAATGAGGTGTCATATGAAAGAGCAGGTGAATCTCCATATTTTCAAAGGGGCTGCATCTCAGAATTCTAAAAATATCTTGGTCAAAACGGCGATTTAAACATTGTCATTGACTCTTTGAGTGATTTCAGGTTCGGTGTTGAAAGCTGGTGTTGGTGTTGTGAGAACACCAACACCAGCCACAACACCGAACTTGAAATCAGGCTGGTGTTGGGATTGACCTCGGGAAATATGACGTAGACCCCTCTAGACTATTTCCGGAAGTCTTTGTTGAGGGCTGGTGTTGAATGTCGTCTGCTGAACCGAGTATCGCGGTTGGTGTTGACGATTTACGTGTAATTTTCCCATTCACCAACACCAGCCCCTAGGGATTGGGAAATTCATGATTTCAAGTTCGGTGCTGGTGTTGGTGTTGCAGTAACTATGCAGGTAACTATGCGGACATCTGGCACGAATCTCACGATCATGCCAAGGTAAAAATCCATTTTAAAGTCAAAACAGAAGTAAATCCTGGGAGCTACATCTAGGGTGTCTGAACGATTTTTCAATTTTCAATTTGGGATCGTTTTTCACCATTTTTGTTTGATATTTGAATAAAAAATGATATCAGAATAATACATTTCAAATTTCAAGTCTCACCGATGTTTCTATCAAAAGTAACAGCCCCTCCAAAACGCTGGTATATTCATATCATTTTGGTCAAAATCGACGAAAAAGACGTCCACGCAGAGTGATGTTGTTTTGCTAAATTTAGCCAAACAGCTGTATCGCGCGATATGCAAGCGTATGCATATCGTACGCATGCTGCTAAGCCAATCCGCGACTTGCAGCTTGAGCTACGCTGTCTCCGCGACATGTGCCATTGACTAGTATGGTTGGCGTTCGTCGCACAAAAAACCCGGAAGTGAATGCACGTTATAGTCAATGGCAATATCGCGGAGATGTCTCCGCGATATTGCCATTGACTATAACGTGTATTCACTTCCGGGTTCTATGGCGGGAACTATGGAAAGCCGTTGGTGACTTTATTCACGTGCCCCAGACGTATGGAACGCGGCACACGTCTGCTAAATTGACCAATCACCGCCTGTTATTTAGCAGGCGCGTGCAAGGTGTGATAGCACACGCCTGTTACTTTATTAGCACACGTGTGCCTTTTTCCAGACGGATGCTGTTTACTGCGCATGCGTCTGGAATTGATCGACCAATCAGATACCTTGTTTAATATGGAGTTTAATGTGCGTGTACGGTGAGTGCATGCAGCGCAGACAAGCAAAAATGTACTGGGCACGTGGTGATCGACGCACGTGGTACTCTTACCCTTCTTAAAAGTATTGACTTTGATTTCTATGTCAGAAAAGATGTATACATTGTAAGAGTACTTCCATTGAGGTTGGAACTTTCTGATGCAAATTATAAACGAGGTGCCGAACTGCTATATGAAAGTTTATCCTCCACCTAGTATTGGAGTTTGTTAATACTATAAAGCTAGTCTAGGGTTGATAAAGAAAAGGTAAGTCTAATATCATGAATGGTAGTTTCCAGATTTACAATCCATCATTCAGAACCTACTCTAATTGCAAATTAGGTGATATACTATGCAACAGTGCCATTGTGATAATGTGTATGATCCAGTGTAGATATACAATGGAGTTAGTGTTGGAACAACAGAGTAGATCTCTCCCCCTCTTCCATCTCTCCTTTATCTCTCTTGGGTCACTCTGTACAGAGGTCACCTCACTCGTGGTAGGGGAACACACACACACACACACCTCCCTGCTCTCTCTTTCTCTCCCTTTCTTCCCCAATATTTTTGTTCATGTTGTGTTGTTGAGCAACACTCTCCATTGGGCTAGGACAGGGGGATTAGTGATAGGAGGCATGTTTGCTTATCAGATTAGAAGTTGGAAACACTGTGAAGAGTTTGCATTTGCTTGGCACAAGGGATTGTCTGACCATTATTATTTGGTAGTTTTCAATCGAATAAACCTGCTCATAATTATCCCATAGGCCTAATTGTATTTAAGGGTTGATGTTTGGATGTTGATTGGCTTATACCAGGGTATGTGAGTTAAACACCTCCCTGCTTATACTACAACATGTATTGCTGTATATTGCGCGGAAGTTTAGTTTAGTGGATGTTATCACATTTCTTAGAGACAATCAATTTTAGTCTATATTTCTTGTCTTGTATATAGTTTATGATTATTCCTTTATATTTCTATGTCATATGGGTAGTCGAAGCATAATAATAGTGCAATAATTATAGGTGAATCACATGCAGATTGCAGTATTGATTGATAAGCTCGTTTTCCTAAAACGATATTTACACCTGGAATATGTATGTGTTGTGTGCAGGGGCGTCTCCAAAGGGGGGGGGGGGGGGGGGGGGGGGTGGGGGTGGGGGGTGCCGACAAGTTTTTTTCCCTACGAACTGTGACTTTTTATCCGCTGTGACGACTTCGAGAGTAACTACAACTACTATACTTGTATTTTCTCGAAGTTTCGCTTTCCTATAATATCAGCTTAAGAAATCAGAGGTTTGAAATTTTCGGGGAAACTGAATTCAAACAAGGTTTATAAGAGTCAACAACGGTACAACGAATCGTCTTCTTTTCTCTATATTGTGATGAAACGCCAAAAATTCCGCCCTTCGCGCGGAAGGGGAGAAAACATCATTTAGACGAGTAGAGAACGGTACAACGAATCGTCTTCTTTCTCTAAAAATTTAAGGAAACGTCAAAGCTTCCGCGCTTCACGCGAGAGGGGGAAACTGAATTCAGACAAATATGGTTTATTAAGAGTCGAAAGCGGTACAACGAATCGTCTTCCTTTCTCTATATTGTGATGAAACGCCACAAATTCCGCGCTTCTCGCGGAAATAAAAACTTCATTTAGACGAGTCGAGAACAGTACAACGAATCGTCTTCTTTCTCTAATAATTTAATGAATCGTCAAAGCTTCCGCTTCGCGCTAAAGGGGGAAACTGAATTCAGACAAATAGGGCTTATTAAGAGTCGTCTTCTTTCTTTAATAATTTAATGAAACGTCAAAGCTTCCGCGCTTCGCGCGGGAGGAAACTGAATTCAGACGAGGATTAAGAGTCGAGCGCGGTACAATGAATCGTCTTCTTTCTCTAATAATTAAATGAAACGTCAAAGCTTCCGCGCTTCGCGCGGGTGGAAACTGAATTCAGACAAGGATTAAGAGTCGAGCACGGTTCAACGAATCGTCTACTTTCTCTAATAATTTAATGAAACGCCAAATCTTCAGAGCTTCGCGCGGGAGGGGGAGAACTGAATTTAGACAAGGATTAACAGTCGAGAACGGTACAATAAATCGTCTTCTTTTCCTAATAATTTGAGGAAATGTCTAAGCTTCCGCGCTTCGCGCGGGAGGCCTATCACCCACACCCCCGCGCTCTTTAAGTGATTCGCTTGCTCACTACCGCCCCTCCCTAAAATAAGATCCTAGCTCCGTGTCTGCATTAAAATATACAGCTATGAATGCTGACTAAGTTGACGAAATAATTCGTATATTTGTGTCGTCGTGGAAAATGACCATTTGCGCATACGCAAGTACTATAGATAGTCCATAGGAAAAACAATTTAGCCTTCGGCCCCGGGTTTATAGGGTTACATTTGTAGATATTGGAAATTAATTTTGTCGATAATTGGTGGCTAGTTTTGTCGGTAATCGTTGGCCTCTACACCCCCCCCCCCCCTCCCCCACTGAAAAAGGTCTAGCGACGCCCCTGATCACCATACTAGTATGAATATGATGTGTATAAGAACAAAACATATATAACATTATCTGTATGTAAGTGTTTATTCGATTTGATAATGAAACTGTTCTTATAATAATGTAGATGTTAGTTAAATAGGAACTCTGTAGGACCATGCATTATGGTTTAAGGCATGCCCACATAGAGAAATTTGTTATGTTAGGGGTCGGGGCCAAATGCAATGAATTATTGATAATTTATTGCATTTTCTTTGTGTTTTTTTTATTGGGCGGCGACGTACCCTAGCCCCGCTGTTTACTCGTACCAAGGGAATACTGCGGGGAGGGTGGACCGAATGGCGCAGATTGGTCGTAATGATTTTTTTTTTTTGGGGGGGGGGGGGGCAGGGGCTGGATGATGGGTCGCGTACATTATTGGGGCACGCCTTTTTTCTTTATTTGTTCAGAAATGTACGTTTTCAATAAATGTTTTCTACAAATATTCGGGGCCATGTGGCGTCATTCAGGCGCGGATCCAGGATTTCTTAGGGGGGGGGGGGGGGGGGGCCAAATTTGAAATCATGCGAGCCAAATATTGGTACGTAATGGTGATCAGCAGTGATGTACTAGGGGCGGGTACAGGGACGGGCGAGCTTCCCCCTCCCTCCTCCACGAAGCGCGGAAGCTTTGACGTTTCAATAAATTATTAGAGAAAGAAGACGATTCGTTGTACCGTTCTCGTCTCTTAATCCTCGTCTAAATTCAGCCCCCCCCCCTCCTGCGCGAAGCGCGGAAGCTTTTACGTTTCATTAAATCATTATAGAAAGAAGACGATTCGTTGTATACCGTTCTCGACTGTTATTTTAATCCTTCAAAAATCTTCTTTGTCTGCTCCTTTTCCTACGTCCTCTTCCTTTTCTCTCCTCTCTCTTATTTTTTTGTTTTTGGGGGCCAGCGTTTAAGGGAGGACCGCCCCCACTGCCCCACCCCGGCCCCGGAAGCTCAGGGGTTTAAGGCAATAAATCACCGTCAGATGAGCATCTAAGGGCCCGCCTTAAACCCCTAGGTGGAATCCAGGGGGCAGAGCCCCCGAAAGCTAGGGGTTTTATAGGCATTAATCACGGTCAGATGAGCATATTTTGATACCTCATTATTTTGTGCCACTGGCAGTTAACCATTCTTTCTTTCTTGCTCTCTTTCTTTCTATTTCTCTTTAATATACTTTTTTGTTAAGTGTGTGTTGGGGGGGGGGGGGGGGGGCTCGAGGCTCCAGATCCCCGCCGTTCCGCTCGCCCTGACATGTAGGCACCTCAAGTAGCATATTTCTTGCCTGGCTGTAAATTTAGGAATTTGTCATTTTCCAACAAACGCATTCAAAAATATAGGTAGTTTCCTAAAGAGTGAGGACAAATCTCGGAAAAATTCTGTCATTTTAGCATTATTTGTAAACCACCGTTATGGAATTAGAAATAAACCACGTTTGAATTTCATTTCCCCCAAGCCGCCCCCGCCCCCTATCAGTACACCAGTGCCCCCCCACCCCTCCATTACACCTTGTTGGCGGGGAAACAAAATAACAACTGATCTTCCCTACCTTTCTTTTTTTTTTTTTCTTCTTTCCCTTTCTCTCCTCTTTACCTTTCCCTTCCCTTCCTTTTCTCTCTTTTAGGTTGACGGGGGGGGGGGGGGGGGGGCAAGGGCCATTCGGCTCCCACCCCGCTCCGCACGTTAATCAGATGGCGGGATTAACAGCAACTGATCTTCCCTTCTTTCACCCTTTTTTTTCTTTCTCCTCTTTTTTTGTTCCATTTTAGCTCTCCTCTTTCCCTTTTTCTTCCTTCTCTCTCTCTCTTTTTCAGGGGGGGGGGGGAGGGAAGGGGAGGGGGACAGCCTGGGAGGCAAGGCCCTTTCGGCCCCCCCCCCCGATCTCTTTTTTTTCTTTTCTTCTTCCTGTTCTTTCTTTCCCTTTCTCTCCTCTTTCCCTTTTTCCTTCTCTTTCTCTCTCTCTCTTTTTTGCGCGGGTTTGGGGGCAAGGCCCGCTCGTCCCCCTGGATCCGCGCCTGACGTCATTGCTTCACTATCCTCTTATTGTTTTCCTTCTATTGGTAATATAAATTTCTCACTTTCCCACTGACAATCTCATTTCCCAACACTAGCATCCAAGTCATATTGATAATAATCTAATATAGAGTAACTTTTTCAGCTAAAATTAATCATGAAAAGTGTGAATTTTGAAAAATTATTTACATAAGTCAATAATTATGAATATACAATATTCTGAAAACAGATTCAATTCTTCAAAGTTTATAAAAGATCTTGTGAAATGTCATGCCCGCAATACGATACAAATCATATAACCTGGGCAAAGGCATGAGGAAATCAAGTTTTGGGGATAAAGAGGGAAATTAATGGGATTGAATCGAATGGAATTGAATTTATTCACCACTTTCATAAAAACATACAAGGCAATGACTACAATAGTTTCTTGCAAACATAGATAAACCACTAAAATGGAAAATACACTAAAGGAAATTACGAAGTGGTTGGATCATCAAACAAGTTACAAAAACTTATAGGTAGATGATCCTAAAAATGTACACACAAAAAACAAATAAGGGGACGAAGAAAATACAATACTACAATGGTAATTACACCCATACAAATTGCGTTTGTCAAATTCAAATTTTCTGTATCAGGTGAAGTTTTAGATGATGCTTAAAACTGTTTAAAGATGCACACTGTTTAAGTTTAGGGGGTAGTTTGTTCCAAATAGTGGGCCCTTAGCATACAAATATATAAAGCAATTGATAAATAGCAGGGACATGATAAATAGTGAGGCAATGGCGTCACAAACTGATAACCAAATTGGCAATTTGTGAAGTGATTTCCATTGTTCCATAGTTTTTCATATTTAAAAAAATTCATAACTTCCTTATTAGTTATCCAATTTTACTCATTTTTTTTTCTCTGCTTCTCTTGTTTTTCTCCATTTATTGAAAGCGAATTATTTTGAAGTGGATTTAGCCTTTAAGTTATATACCACATTCAAGCTTTTCGTAAATATACAATATTGCACGGTATATTTTCCAAATAAGTAAGGAAGTTAGATTTTCAAGATTTTTAGCTAAATAAGATTAGATTTATAAGATTTATTAGGACTTATGGACCAGGCACCCAGAAACTATACAATTTTAGCCAATGAAAATGTTCAAGATTTTCGTTTGTCCATGACATTGGAATCTTAAAACCTCAGGATAAAACTAGTATTTAGACTAAAAGACTACAAGCCTAGCTACTGCTCGGAGAGGGGGGGGGGGGGGGCACTTTACAATTGTGTCTTGTTGGGAGACAGGGGGCTTGAACACTCTCGGGCCTTGAAGGTTTTCGCGTCATGTAGCGTACAAAGGGGTAATGCAATAATAATAATAATAATTACAGTGCTTATATAGCGCCTAACACTTACTTTGTCAGAAGTCTCTAAGCGCTCTACAATAATGCAGCATAATTACCCTGGCTTTAGCAGTGCAGCTGTTACGCGCGCTGCGTTTCAAGGAATAAATTCCAACCAGGTACCCATTTACTTCACCTGGGTGGAGTGTGGCAAATGTAGATCAATGTCTTGCCAAAGGACATTAGTGCAGCGGCGGGACTCGAACCGCCGACCTTGTGATCGACAGTCCGGCGACGTATCAATATCAATATCAATATGATTTACTGTTTGAGTTCTATAATATTTGAAATAATTCTTAGTGTTTATATATTACGTACGCTTAAATATATATTTACATAACTATACGTTTTTTTAACGCTGATTGGAAATTAATAATTGATGATGGGGGGGGGGGGGGGGGTGGATAATAGTATCTTCATTTGTACATTTTTTTTCTTCTTTATACTTCTGTTCTTTGTTTGTTTTTAATATTTGAATGTTAAGATATGTGTAATAATAATAATAACAATAATAATAATAATAATAATAATAATAATAATAATAATATGGGCCTTGCCCCCCCCCCCCGACAAAAAAAGAGAGAGAGAGATGAAGGAAAATAAGGAATAGAGGAGAGAAAGGAAAGAAAGAAAAAAAGAAGATGAAGGGGTAAAAAAAGGGGGGATCGGGGGAGGGGGAAAAGGCCTTGCCTCCTCTCCTCCCTCAGCAAAAAAAAAGAGAGAGGGAAAGAAAGGGAGAGAGAGAAGGAAGGTCGGGGAAGGGAAATAGGAGAGAAAGTGAAATAAAATAAAGAGGAAGAAGAAAAGAAAAGGGGGAAAATATATGCTTTTGCGCTCCTCTCGCCCCCCCCCCCCCCCCCCCAACGAGACCAAGCGCCAGATACGCCACTGGACACTACTGGCGATCCCCCAAACAAGAATAAAACGAGGTTGATTTCTAATTCGATTTCAGTGTTTTACAAATGTTGTAAAATGACATAGTTTTTTAGTAAATGTTTTATGAGTTTGTTGGAAAATTCCCAAAGTAACAGTCAGGCGAGAAGTATGCTTATTTAGAGGTCTACATGTCAAGGCTCGCGGAACGGCGGGGCTCGGGGGCATGGGCTCCCACTATTTTGAAAAAGTATATTCAAGAGAAGAAGGGAAAAAAGAGAGAAAAATCAATTGTGACCTGCCAGTGTCATAATGAGGTCTCAAAATATGATAAACTGACCGTAGCTAAATGCCTAAAACCCCTGACTTTCCGGAGGCTCCACCCCTTGATCCCACCAAGGGCCCTAAGGCGTGCTCCTGAATACTTATCTGACCGTTATAAAATGCCTAAAAATCCCTGAGTTTCCGGGGTATTAAAATCTGTCATCTGAACGTTAATGAATGCCCCGATAGCCCCTGAGTTTCTTGGGGCTCAGCCCCTGGACTTTACGCCAATCAGACCTCTAAATAAGCATATTTCTCGCCTGACTGTAACTTTGGGAATTCGTCATTTTCCAACAAACTCATAAAATAGTATAATTTACTAAAAAATTATATCATTTAACAACATTTGTAAATCACTGAAATCGAATTAGAAATGAACCATTTAAGGGGGAGGCTGCCCCCTTCCAATTAGTACGCCAGTGGTGTCTAGTGGCGTATTTGGCGCTTGGTCTCGTTTGGGGGAGGCGAGATGAGCGCAAAAGCATTATATCTTTTCCCTCTTTCCTTTTTTTCTTCCTTTCTTTCTTTCTTTCTTTCTTTCTATTTCTTTTTAATATACTTTTTCAAAATAGTGGGGAGGGGGAAAATCTCAGTCTCCCGAGCACCGCCGTTCCGCGGGCCTGGACATGAAGGCCTCTATTAAAATAAGCATATTTCTCGCCTGACTGTATCTTTGGGAAATTAGTCATTTTCCAACAAACTCATAAAGTATAATTTACTAAAAATTATGTCATTTCACAACATTTGTAAATCACTGAAATCGAATTAGAAATAAACCTAGTTTTATTCTTGTTTGGGGGAGTACGCCAGTAGTGTCCAGTGGTGTATCTGGCGGTGGTCCTATTGGGGGGGGGGGGGCGAGAGGAGCGCAAAAGCATATCTTTCCCCCTTTTCTTTTCTTCTTACTCTTTATTTTCTTTCCCTTTCTCTCCTCTTTCCCATTCCCTCCCTCCCTTCTCTCTCTCTCTCTCTCTCTCTCTCGCGCTTTTGCTGAGGGGGGAGGGGGAGCGGCAAGGGCCTTTCACTCCCGATTCACACCTTGTTGGCGGGAAAAATCGCAACTGATCTCCCCTACCTTTCTTCTTCCTCTATTTTTTCTCTTTCCCTTCCCCTTCCCTTCCTTCTCTCTTTTTAAAGTTTGCTGGGGGGGGGGGGGGGCAGTGGCCTTTCACGCCTACCCGAACCACATGTTGTTGGCTGGATTAATTGCATCTGACCCCCTCCCTTTCTTTTCTTCTTTCCCCTTTTTGTTCCCTTTTAGCTCTCCTCTTTCCTTTTCCCTTCCTACTCTTTTTTTTGTCCCCCCCCCTGAGGATCAACAAATTGTTTGCGAGAAATTCGTTACTGATATTCCCCTTCATTACCTTTCTTATTCCTTTCCCCCTTCCTTTGTCTCCTCTTCTCCTTTTTTTATTTCCCTTTCCTTCCTTAATTTGGGGAAGAGGTGGGGGGGGGGGCAACAGCCTCAGAGGCAAGGCCCTCAGTCGCCCCTCCCCGCCCAACCGATCTCTTTTGCCCCCTTTTCTTTTTTTCATCCTCTTCTTTCTTTCCATTCTCTCCTCTTTCCCCCTTCCCTTCTGTTCCTTCTCTCTCTAGCTCTCTCTCTCTCTCTCTGTGGCGGGGGAGGGGGAGACCCCTTCGGCCCTCCCCCTGGATCCGTGCCTGGCCGTAGGTGTGTCCCCCATCCAATATGTACTGACCTGAGCAGTTTTGTAACAGCGAGCAGGCCCCGTACGCACAGAGCTGAGCAGCTTTGTAACAGCGGACTTGATTGGTTGCCTTAAAAACCAATTTACGAGCATACTGCGCATCCGTTTGGAAAAGGGCACACGTGTGCTAACAAACTAGCAGGCGTGTGCTATCGCACCTTGCACACGTCTCCTAAATAACAGGCGGTGATTGGTCAATTTAGCAGACGTGTGCCGCGTTCCATACGTCTGGGGTACGTGAATAAAGTCACCAACGGCTTTCCATAGGGAACGGCCACCCATACTTTCATTCACTATAAGCGCACATGTTACGCGATGTAACCATGGTTTGGACTGAGCGGAGCTCACGCCTCCCTAATTAGCTGATTCCAAAAATGTGGGAAGGGTATTTTCAAACTGTTATAACAAATGATCCCTTGGGGCTAGCGAAAAAAAAAGCATCTGGATATTATCCTTACGTCTAGCCCTGCTTAAGCCGCGGGGCGGCAGCTCAGGAAAGTGGCAAATTTTGGAGCTAGGATGCAAACAACATTTCAATCGCTGTTTTGACCAAGATATTTTTAGAATTCTGGGGGTGGCCCCCGATGGGGAATATGGAGAAAAACCTGCTCTTTCATATGACACCTCATTTATTGAGTTTCACCTTCAGGATCATTTGTTATAAAGGTTTGAATTTCAAATTTTTTCATAAAATCATTGACCAATTTTGGATGGTCGCGCAATGCACGTAGACCACATAGGGAAGCGTACAATCTCTATGGGAAGGGTTTTAGCACACAACATTGGGTGCGCGATCAGACACCCTACTACATCAGTGCGGGAAATGTACGATTTCTGCAACGTTGAAGAAATCTGCAATGCACGCATGCCCGATTTCATGCGCGCATGCCCGATTTCAGGGTCTGGCACGAATCTCACGATCATGCCAAGGTAAAAATCCATTTTAAAGTCAAAACAGAAGTAAATCCTGGGAGCTACATCAGTGCGGGAAATGTACGATTTCTGCAACGTTGAAGAAATCTGCAATGCACGCATGCACCATAGAGTGTCGGAAATCTTCAACGTACATGTACAACTGCATTGCTGTCAACGCAAATGTACATTAAATGATTAATCAACGCAACCTTTGGGTACAATCATCTGAAAGAGTAAGTACTTTTAACGTTTTTCACCCTGTATTTTAAAAATCCTACCTGTAGTTTTGAAAATATACGATTATGAATTCATCTTGACACACCAACTCGGCAAATTGTAGCCTCTGAGGCGAGAAAATGTAACTTTTTGAGCTGTGACGGGCCTCCTCCAAACTTGAGTTCAAATGAATCACCGCAGAACTGAAAGTTATTACCCATAGTTCAACAAAATATGCAAATCAGTTAGGGATAGTCTCAGAAATGCTTCGCTCTTATATTTGTGGATGAATACGAGTATATTTCATAACGTATTTCCATTTTTGAATAGTTATTTTGCAAATTGAAAGTCTTGGACAAAAAATACTATCTAAAGAATCTGATTATGAGGATGGATCACTTTTCCGCCTAATTTGTGTAATTTTATTGAAAGAGATTGAAATTATGGCAATTGTTTTCTTTGGTAGTGTAATGCGCAAGTTCAACCGATCTTGGAAATGTTAGGGGGCATGTGCCCCCCCCCCCCCCCCCCCCAGTGGCTACGTGCCTGGTAATGCGGCGTGCATACAGTGTATGCCTAATAATAGCATAATGATGATGATAATAATAATAATAATAACAAGTTAATCATGTCCTTTTATCAACCCATTTCATAACAAATTTCTATTTTTAATATCTTTTTTGCAAACAAAGTCTTGGACAAAAAGTAGTATCTCAAGTTCTATCTGAAGAATATGATTATGAGGATGGATCACTTTTTCGCCTACTTTGCGTAATTTTATTAAAAGAGATTGAAATTATGGCAATTGTTTTCTTTGGTAGTGTAATGCGGTGTGCATGTGTATGTCTAATAATAGCAATAATAATAATAATAATAATGATAATAATAATAATTATATTAATAATAATGATAATAGTAATAATAATAAAAATATTAATACAACAAAATCGAAAAAATTATGATAATAATAACCACCTCACGACCGCCCCTCCTCCTTTTTCTTCCAGCCTACTAAAATGGACGAGGAGTATTTCCTAGCTCTAGAGAGGGAAGTAAATGAGGAAAGAAGGAAAAGGGAGAAAGGTGGACAGAAAACTGTAGTAAGTCACAAGAAGGAGTCGGGGGCCAGGAGGAGCTGCTATAGCAGGCGGGCACGAACATTATTGAAAAACGTGAGTGCAGTATACACAAATACACTTTGGGCGACCTTCCACGCAAGCCGCCGTAAGTGGCGCTACAGTTGGGGGGCAGCTGGGGGGCTTCTGGATAGCACCTGAATGGGAAAGTTGAATGAGCGAGAGCTCGTTCGTACTTAGGCCCGCATCTACTGACGGTGTGGTGAGAGTGCCTCCGTACCGTAAGATCGAACTCACAACTCTGCTCCAGCTAGCTAAAATTCCTTGAATTATTTATATTCTAACTCTAAATCATTCCGTCTCTCACTCTCTTCAATTCAATAAAATCATCTGCATGTTAACATACACGATAATGAATATGTGGGACACCGTTACAACGGCGTCTCCCAAACTTCGATTGCCGAAAACGCACGCAAAACTCGCCAATGACGGACATCATCTACCCATTCATCTATCGTAAATGAAATAAATTTAGACAAAATGAAGTTGAAATGTCCGAAAGCGGCAAGGAATAATAAGTGGTTTGTCTGTGAGAAAGCAATGATCGTTGCATGCAAGATGAAAGCGCAAGCTGATAGAAGCCCCCCAGCGTGTAATGATAAACGTAGAGGGCTCACATCCATGAAAATTCGCCCGTATCGGTGTATAGTAACTACATCCCTGACAAAGAATATATCTTCAACCTCTGATCTAAAAAAAATGCAAATAACCTAAAGGACCAATGTGAGTGTCATTAAACATATTATTGCATTATATATCTCTATTTTTTTTAAACAAGAAAGACGTAATACCTGCCCCCCCCCCCTATCCCCTTTTTCTATCTCTCTCTCCCTCTTTTTGCATTAATGCAGGCCAAAGAGATAGCAGTAGAAACAAGATGCTCCGTGAACTTGTCAATTCGTCCAACATGGATGAAGGGAAAAAGCTGGTGCTTCTCCACACCAGATGCAGCTACCCCAAGATCAAGAGATCGGAATAACCGTGAGACGGAGAGGGACATTGCTGCGGCATCGGTAATGGCAACGCCCAGAAAACGTCATGCCATTGTAGATAACGTTGATGGGCCCAGTACTGGCAAGCTCAACAAGGATGCTTGTCGTGTCTGTAACCGCCCAGAGGACATTGACCTCTGGATCGGGTGCAGCTTCACAAAGCGATCCAAATCTGCTTGCCAGTACTGGGTCCACCAGAAATGCATTGGCCTGGCGTACATGTCTGAAAAGGAGCTGGAGGCCGTTCCATTCTACTGCCCTCATCACATCAAAGACATTTGAACATTATTTTGAAACGTTTGATTAATTCTAACTCCATTTCTTTGTCTCTGGTGTTATGTATATTTTATCCCTGTACTTTTTTCACTGTATTTGTTATCGTTTATGCAAACTTACTTTGTTTTTACTTTGTACATTGAAATGGAAATAAATATATCAAATATATAATAACTGGCAACGAAAGTTGATTTAAGAAAATAAAATAAAAATACCTTAAAATTCTTCTAATACATCTACTTCGTCATTCGTGTTTGCTTGCTTCTTGACATCTTCCTTGTACTGTTTATATTTTTCTTGTGATGTTGACAAGACATTCACGAGGTCTTTTTGAAGGGGGCGGTTCTCCAGGGACCTCAAAGGGAGTGAGTCGTACGGGTTGTGTAGCATACCAGACTCTCTAATATGTCTTCTAATGGCCTGGACTTCCAACTCATGGTTGAAGATTGAGCTTCCATCGCTGCCAGGATCTTCAACCCCTGCTCTTTGGAAGACAGCTTTTCTGTTAACTGCAAGGGGTTTAGAGCAGCGGCTGGAAGCTACCCAACTCTTTAAAGTTGGGATCCCTGGAGAAAGATTTGACTTTAGTGTTCTGTTTTCTGCCTCCGTGATGAAATCACCGCCCTCTCCACGGAACGGATCTCCACTGCGAGAGAACGACTCGTTATCTGTGATGTATCTCTTCAGCTCTTCTGGAGCTTCTACACGTTTCGTCATGTCGCTTAACAAAATCTTCTGATAAATATAATGATCGTTACAGTAGAAGAGTGGTGTAACCGTCTGCCTCCTGACTTGTTGCACCTTACTCCACTGCGATGACAGTGTACTCCAGTAAAATACTGAAAAATGATATCAAACAATAAATTATAATTAGGGTTAATTACCCTTTCCTTCCATGATAGCATGCCTGTTAATGACGGATTTGTGCCTTCCTCGATGCATTTAGAAACATATACATACATCAGTTCTCTCGCAAATGCGTCGTATGTAATTCTGAAGACCTGCCATGACACGTGGTGATTTGTGGCTCCACTGACGAAATCTTTGGCTCGTTGGGACTTAAAACCCAGAACACCTGACACATGGTCTAGAAATATCGGCTTACAAAGCCGAAATAATGTCCGGATGGAATTAATTTCGACATGGCCTGCTCCTAAAGCTAGAAGTACGGAGTCAAAAAGTTGTCGGTGTGCTACGTTAGTCATTCCGGGATGGACAGAAGTGAAAATCGAACGATTTTTTTTGCAAGTCCACCTCCTCCCCACAAACACCACAAATCACAATATCGTTTATCAAAGAGTCTGCTATTCTGTACGGCACCCCATCAAAACCTATCCTGATCCATTTCCTTTCATTCGGTACATTTCCCTGCCTTAGTAACTCTTTTAGCACATGTTTGATGGTTTGTCGTGAGTTTGGATTAACCCCAATAATTTCGCCCATGGCAACTTTTGCCGGTTGCAGGGGGTGGTTGACGTCAACAAACTTATACAATTTTGACCGATCACTAATATTGTTTGGATTGTGATTACAGTGAGTACACAGATTGTAGTTTTTTCCATACACTTTGGAACAATTGACACACACGTTGACTCCTTCATTTGCGACACAATATTGGACATGATCTTTAACTTCTCCTGTGATGTTGTCAACTTCGATTTCTTGTTTGACTTTTTCCAGGGCCTCACTTTGCTGTCGACATCTATAAGGCCGGAAGACAGACGCATTCAGAGATTCCTCCAGTTCTGTTACCTTCTTGTTTATTTCTGTCATGTTCATTTTCCCTGACCAGTTGGAAGGTTTTAGATTTTCATTTGTCTGCGTATCTGATGGTTGATTTCTTTGTATGAAGACAACGTTAGTCACTGTATGTACCGGTGTTGTTCCACTTTCCCTCACACGTCCCGTTTTCCCAACCCTTTGCGAGTTGCAAATACCTCGACGTCCCCAGGTGAGAAGCATTTATTGGGCTGCTTTGAAGAGTTGTCAAGTACCTTGTTTAGTGTGGTCACACTTCCCGATGGCGTTGTGGCCCCATCAATGGTTGTTATTGTTTTACTACCAGCAAGGGCCCACTTAACCAGTGACTGACTGAATGAAACATTGCCAGTATAGTTTTTATTCCGAACATAGTACAATTGTTCAACTAAAATGGCAAATGCTGTTTTCTTGGAGAGAGATGCATTTTCTGTGCAGATATTGGTTGCACCAGATAAGAAATTCACCAGTTCCTTTGGTCTTCCTTTCAGAAATTGTTGAATATCAAAGTTTGCAAGATTATCTAGATTGGTATAATCTCCTGCCAGGTTTTTCGTATCGTCAAGTATCTTCTTGTTTATGGAATCACCCAAGTTGAAGTAAAGATGCTCTCTTTGATCTTCTGTTGATTCTTGTACTCGTTGCAAAATTTCCTCCACTGCAGGATCGAGTATATTGGTGGTTTAATTTCATGATTGCCTTCGTCATCATCATGGCTTGGCACCGACGTGGAAGCTTGAGTTTCACAATTACGCTTGGCATAGTTAATACAATTCACGCATACGTAGTTTGAAGTTGAAGATAAAAGTTTGCTGGATATTAGCCATTGCCAGTGATCTTTCACATAAAGTCGGCTTGATTTCTTGAAAAGAGATGGTGCAGGCGACTGTGGTGCATCATGGAGTTCACACCTGCATCTCTTCGAGAACCCAGGCGTCCGCGGAGTCTGGCGCGTCTTCCTTTTTGGTGGTTGACTTTTCCCCATCCTCACCTAAAATTGGAAACGTAAAACATAGCATGACCACCTGTCGGTCTACCTTAAACATTCTGTTGTTGTGTGTGTTTTGTTAAATCCAGAAATAATTGTTTCCGGCTGACAGGTGCGTACGCAGACGGGGGGAGGGAGGGGAGGGGCGTTAACCCCCCTTGAATTTATGTAATATAGATACCCCCCCCCCGCTCTCACATTTTGTCAAATGAAAAAAGAAAAAACTTTTTTTTTTTTTTTTTTTTTTTTTTTTTTTTTTGGGGGGGGGGGGGTGCTAAAGAGTGAAAAAATGACATTACCCCCCCCCTCCCACTGAACGAAATTTCAGTCGGCATAATTATAGTGACATAGTGTATTTCAAGAGAAATTATATTTTATCTATTGATTTTTTAATATGACTTTACATTTGATATTCGACATGGTGTTATTTATTGGAATTTCTGAATGGATTATGCTTTTATCGCAACACTTTTCGCCTGTAGAGTACTAGGACGTCACTCGGCGCTGAGGCTGGTGTTGAGCTATCGATAACGCGCACGCGTGATCGGTATCATCCTTCTAAACTGACCGTCGGTGTTGGAGCTCGGTTCAGCAGCCTTTCCAAGCTCTCAACACCAACACCAACACCGAACACCGTACTTGAAATCACTCATTGTGTCCTGTCTATCTTGCCACTTTTGAGATATTCAGCCCGATCGATGAGTAGTCCCAGTCTTAAGGAATATATCTGCGCTTATTTTTTCGCTAGCCCCAGGGATCACAAAGTGCCCTTTTGTGCCCTTTCCAATTCTTCATATTTGCTATTCTACTAGCATAATCTAGACTCTACTGGTAATTTTAATAAACTACTGCATTATAAAATCCTCAAATGTTGGGTTGGGTGATCCACGTATTACTATTTACTTTCTCCTCAGACAGTTTTAGAGAATAAGATGGCTCTCCCTTCTCGCTGGATGATACTTATAGATAGTAAATGAGTACATTAAGTACATCCCTCCCCCTTCCTCCTTTCCCCCTGAATGTTATATTGTACTTGTATAACCTAGTCCTAGGCTATAGTATAGCCCTTAGGGTACCTTATAACCATTAGGAGCCAGAGCATATAACACTGAGTTCCTATAGGACATATATTTATTCAGATGGTCATATCTCGGCCAATACTTAACATATTAAATTGGTTTTCGACATTTGGACATTATTTTTGATGTTCTTTTGGAAAATGAAGACAAAATTGAGAAATTCTAAAAATAGATTTTTGATGACGTCACACTTCACCACTCTAGATCTATAGGGTCTGTGACTGTACGTCACCTTTAGCTTTATGCCTTTTATTGATTTAGTCTCAATGGCAAAAATGACAAGCATCAACTTAATGATCAAACAGTTATCTGTACAGAAACAGATCCTTCAACCCAGCTGCAACTGTTCTCTGGAACTCACTTCCTTCTTATCTGAGAGAGTTAGATTCCATAGCTCAATTCAAAACACAGCTGAAAACGTATATGTTTATCAATTGAGCTGTTTTTTATGTAACTTATATTCATTGTCGCACCTTGATTGAAATTTTTCGGATATTATTTCATGTATTGTTTATTTGCATTATTATAACTATTGCTTAAGCTGATGGACTGATCTAAGTAAGATGTGTAACTACTCTTGTGTTTACTCTCAGTTTTTTTCTTCATTCGTGCAGAATCATGGCAACAGCTACTTCCATGCGACCGAAGACAAAAACTGGCCAGGTAAGTTGTCTATTTCTTTTGTATTCTTCAACTTGAAACATTGATGAATCTGTCCAATAACATCCTTCATAGCCTACTCAGTCTACATTACATACATGTAAGTGCTAATGAATAGAAAACGTGTGGACTGCAAGGTTCTGGAATCATCAAAATGATAAGAAATTTGGCTTAGTCTTGGTAAAGTTACAAGCACTGTACACAGAAAGATGTTATTGGACTACCCTAGATCTATCCAGTCCGGATAGATATTGTATTTTACCAAATATATCAATTAGTAGGCCTGGCCTTTACCTTTAATTTAACAAGGGGGGGGGGGGGGGTAATGGATAATGATAGTTGATATAACAAGACCAGGGGGTGTTTCACAAAGAATCTAAGTTGAACTTATCTCTAAGTTGGACTTAACAGTTATGGAAAGCTGTTAGCATCTTTAAAAATATTTTGTAAAAGTTGTTTCAAAAGGCATATAAAGTTAATTCAAATCATTATTATTTTCTATCATCAAGGAGATTTCATGTTCTTGATGTGGAATTTATGAAAAGTCTAAAATACTTTGAATTTTTGCTTTTGAATATGTTTTATTTTAAGGCTACAAATGGCTCTCCATAACTTTTAAGTCCAGCTTAGAGTTAAGTTAGACTTAGGATCTTTGTGAAACACCCCCTGCATAGAGAGCTATCTTGTTTTCTTTTCCTTTTTTTCGTCCACAGTGGTCAGCCATCTTCCCTCCAGACCAAGTGACCCAGCAGCAGTCGGCCGTCTTTGTGAAGAAGCTCCTGGCTGTGGCAGTGTCAACTGTGACCTACTTACGGACCATCTTCCCTGAACATGCATTCGGCGACAGATCTCTTGAAGGTAAAGAGGGATAAGTGTACATGTATATATATCATATGTCTTAAAGAGGAAATCCACCTTGATATTAAATTGGTTTTAATAACAGCCAAAAAACGAGAGAAACACATTAGTGAAAGTAGTGAAACATAAATTGATCATGCCAGCTCCTCTCCAATTTTCTCTGTACATAATATTAATAAACTTTCATTGTCTTAAATTGAAGATGACGAATAGATTTGTTTTATACAAGCCTCGTTCTACTGGTCTGTTGACTTTGTTTTGGGATAAATATGATTTCTCAATGGATCTGGTAGTGACTCAAGTAAATTCATGTGTGATTTACTAAAGAAACAAGCAATTATATAGTAATAAGCAGTAGGCCTGAGTCGAAACGGGTCCCCGCCCGGGCCCCGACCGTCGAGCTGAAACCCGGTTTTTGGTTTTCGGGTTTCGGGTTTTTCAAAATTAAATTTCACACTGATATTTTGAAATATTATATAGCACTAAAAATATGGAATTCACAAACTTATATTTCAATATAATCAAATAAAAATGCTTTAGAAATAAATGGATATTGTTTCAGTTGACGGTAGGTGTTTTTATCGCTCTAAAATTGAGGCTGCAAGAAAGGAATCACGCTTCGTGGTACCGATCGAGTGCGTTCAGAAACGGAAGTGGAAATAGATCTATGACCCACTGAAGACAGAGGCAAGAAAATGCCACACACAAGACTAAAATATTGATCAGACTATTGCAATTAAATCGTAATACTAAAGGCATTAATTTAATTTTCAAAATATATCCCCAACATAATGGTTTATCCTTGATAGTTTGATGAAGGAAAATAAATTAGAGCTCTTGAAATAACATCGAAGTGCCTTTCGTTCGTTCTAAAAAATGCGTGTACATGTATAACGGCAAGCAGAAGTTACGAGTCAAGCTTGATGCACGTTTAAATCCCTACACTGTCATCCGACCTGATCGGAACAATAAGCATTAAACCAATTAAAAAACATCACGTAAGACTTTAAGGGACTCCAATTCAACAAAATTACCGTAAAATAATTATCTGCTTTGACAAATAATACTATAGATATTCATAATATCTTACAGAAATAATGATATTTCATGAGCTACGTACTCGATATCGAGTTCAGCTAGCCATCATTTTGAAATGAGACGTACGTAGTTGTCATGCATGCAGCGCAGAATGCGGCAGCTCGCAGTTAGAGAGGGAAAAAAAATCACGTAATAGTCACGTGAATATCACGTGATCTCAGGCCTGCGCTTTTTCCTCTCTCTTCTGCATACTGCCCTCTACAGTCTACTGCATGACAACTACGTCTGCATATCAAGCTTGACTCGTAACTTCTGCTTGCCGTTATACACGCATTTTTAGAACGAACGAAAGGCACTTCGATGTTATTCCAAGAGCTTTAATTTATTTTCCTTCATCAAACTATCAAGGGTAAACCATTATGTTGTGGATATATTTTGACAATTAAATTAATGCCTTTAGTATTACGATTTAATTGCAATAGTCTGATCAACATTTTAGTCTTGTGTGTGGCATTTTCTTGCTCTGTCTTCAGTGGGTCATAGATCTATTTCCACTTCCGTTTCTGAACGCACCCGATCGGTACCACGAAGCGTGATTCCTTTCTTGCAGCCTCAATTTTAGAGCGATAAAAACACCTACCGTCAACTGAAACGATATCCATTTATTTTTTAAAGCATCTTAATTTAATTCCATTGATTATTTTATTGTTTTGAAAGCAGTAACTATCTTTTCCGTCGCATTATTAGAACAGCAACTTAGTCTAACTCCCGCCGCTGCATGCACACGATTTTTAGTGTCAGCGCAGTGGTGAAAATTTCGGGTACCCGGTCCCCGCCCGAAATTTTCAAATCAAACCCGGGTTCGGCAAAACCCGTGATGACTCAGGCCTAATGAGAGACATAGTATAGTATTAACGACTGCTTTGAGAGAAATAGTTGTTTTTATACGCTCAAGGGAAGGTTAGAATTGTGCTATTACCCGAGGCGTGCCGAGGGGAATAGCCCAATTGTAACCTTCCCGAGAGCGTATAAAAACAACTATTTCTCGAATATTAAAGCAGTCATTAATACTTTTATATGCCAAAAAAAAAAAAAAAAAAACAAACTTTTGTCGAAGATGGGATTCGATCTCTTGCGTACAAAAGGTGATGTAACTAAAGTCAGCGCCTCAAACCACTCGGCCAGTGCGCTCTGTCACCATGTACAGTAGTTTTCTTTAATATATACATTAAAATGAATTGAAAACGGCTTCGCGTGGTCGATGCTTCACCGCTGCTCCATTAAACGGGCCCTTCTTTTACTTTTGCAATGCATATTGGTACGAACTTAGATCAAGATCTATCGGCAGATGTTGTTTTTTTGTTTTTGGAAGTTTATTTTCGTCTTCATGTCAACAATGCAAGATAAAATTGTCGGTAAGATCGATCGAGATTCAATTGTATTGAAATTACCGACCAATTCTTCGCACACGTACGGTATCCTCGATCGCTCAGACCATTTTTTAACATGTAAACCTATGGGGTAACCATGGAGACTGACCTATTTTCCCAATAACCATGGTTATTGGGATTTTGAACTGTTTTTTAACCATGGTTACCGGGAATTTTCGGGAACAGTTAAAGTTTATGAATGCAATTTCGACCAATCAGATTGCTGGATTACTTAAGTGAGGTATATAATTGTTTTTATAACTTTTATATACCGAAAAGGGTCATAGAATACATGTGCGACTTACCAATCATGGTAATCAAGTTTGTTTACCCTATCAAGACCTAGTCTTAATAGGGTATCTGATCGTGTACCACTCAAGTTTGTGTGCTAAAATCCTTCCCATTGAGATTGCAGGCAGTACGTAAAATGCCAAAACTGGTCAATAGTCTTTTGAAAAATGCCCTAGATTTTTAAAGTGAGGTATATAATATTGTTTATGCAACAGATCTTAACCTGAAGATTTTGAAAGATGACAGCGCATGTCCAGGAGCTTGCCAAGTCATCAAATGGATGAAAGGGGCCTTTGATGCACTTGACAAAAGATATGTAAGTACACCTGTAAAAGATATGCAACTACTGGTAAAAGATATGTAAGTACCGGTAAAAGATATGCAACTACTGGTAAAAGATATGTAAGTACCGGTAAAAGATATGCAACTACTGGTAAAAGATATGTAAGTACCGGTAAAAGATATGCAACTACTGGTAAAAGATATGTAAGTACCGGTAAAAGATATGCAAGTACCTGTAAAAAGATATGTACTTTAATAATTAAAAACAATATGATACAAACCAAAAGTAGAAACAGATGGATAACACAATCATGTTATTACTCAATAATGCCCTTATCTAGTGGCAATATTTTAAGCTGGAGCAAATGAACTACCGTCAAAACAGTACAGTGAAAATATATGTTTCATGGTCAATGACAATGATGATTTCTATGTGTTTTTCTGTAATTCTTCTGCTCTTCTCTCTCTCCCCCTGTTTGTCTCCCACTTTCTCTCAATTACTCATTCTTTCACTCTTTAATCCAGCTCCGTGCCTTGATCATTGGGGTAAGTTAGTAATGTCAGTCCTAGAAAAAAGAAATTTTTGTGGAATTACTTTACTATAATCATCAAATTTAGGATTATCATTATAGCTCAAGAAATATCAGAAAAGGATGAACATTGACATTTTCTGTGACTATCCAAATAGCAGTTATATAGTGCGCATGACTGATGGGGGAATTATAATGTATTAAATTCTTGTTATCGTTGCTCATAGTGCTAGTGGTGCATGTTCATTGAAATTCCAAGCCCAAAACGTGGTTAAACATAGCATCACACGATATTGTTTTTAATAATTATCAATACTTGATAACACTTTTCACATTACATGATGGCTACCACTTATACAATATCATAATGATTTTTAAAAGCTATGTTTAAGGATTTGCGTCTTTTTACTTGACCTGCAACGACCATTGATCAGGGCCCCTATTCAATTCAATACTTAAGTACAAAATTTAAGCTTTTTACTTAGTATTTGGCTTAGATAAAATACTTACCCAATTTGGTATTCAATTCAAACTTTTGGCTAAGTATTTTTATGCTAAATTTAAGACAGCTCCCTACCAGACTTAAGCCAATTATTTGGAGGCATATGGTTTTCTTACGCAGAATTATAACCTGCTCGCAATTATATCAGCGCATTTATTGCAATGCATTAATTGCGCATTACTTTTGATTGACCGTGTGATGTCACAATGCTTGTCAGTAAGTATTTTACTTAGATTTTGTCTTACGTAAATATAAGTCTAGATTTGAATACAACATAAATAAATTACTAATAAATAGCCATTTACTTAGTAAATTTCTTACTTATGCTAAGTATTGAATTGAATACCAGCCCTGGGCTATTCTCATTATTTTTTTCCTTTTCTTTGTATTTCTATGTCATAATGTCTTTTTTACTTTATTGCTGAAGTATCTTGGTCTGAAAACATGCCATGAATTGCTAGCTGTTACACACGTGTGTACTGTCAATACATGCGTGTTGTGCATGACTTTGTACTTCATTCAAATCATCTGTTTCATCTTCTAATTTTTCAACAACAGATGTATACAGACCCAAGCGACCCTAATGTGAGTATAAACTGAAGCCATCCGGGCCGTTTAATCAAAATGCATACAATGGGATGTTATGAAATAACATGCTTTTAATAATCATATGAATGTTTGCATGTACAGTGTGTGTGCTGGCAATTAGGCCTCTTTACGTTATGGAGAACATTTATATTTCATCGGCAAAATCATGAATGAGAAACCAATGTTCATTTTACATAGGGGTCTTCTATAAGGCTGTCATTGCATTACATTCCTGATATTAGATTTACTGATGTATTTAAAGCTTTCAGCTGTGATACTTTTGTTCTTGTTCTCTGAAACTAAACCCTTTAATCACTGGAATGGGATTTCCTGTATTATAAGTCTATGGAAATGATAGAGTTCAGTTTTTGATGGTGTACATGTATCTCCTCATTTCAAAGATGAATAATATACCACATATATATTTGATAAAAATGTACGTAAGAGCAGTACTTAGAGAAAATAAATATAACTACAATAAATGATCATGATGATAACGATTACAAATGGAACAAGAAAAAAATGAAAAAAAGTGAAGATTAAAGTAGTAGCTAAATGATGTTTTAATGAGGAAAGAAGTTTGAGAAAATGAATATCAATTATGAGTAGACCATGTGGTGTTACATGGCTTTAGTTCTGTAAACAGATGACATTTCCTCGGTTGTTTTTATGTTGTACATGTGTGTCTAAATTTCTGTCTTGATTTCTTGTTTTGTCTTTTATTGCAGGTGCAAAGCATACATGTATATCTACATTTTGGACAATAATAATAATAATAATATTGGATTCTTATATAGCGCACGTATCGACCTTGCAAGGTTCTCAAGGTGCTCCAACATTGCCCGGCTATGCTAGGGTGCCGATTTCGACGCTCACAGCATTTAAATAATTAAGAATTAATAAATTATCAAATTATTTTTTTTGTAATATTTTTTTTTCTCTTCCAGACTGCCATGGAGACGTACACTTTCAAGTTCACCTATTCCAAGAATGGACCAGATGTCGATATCTACAGGTCAGTCAAGCTTTGAATAAGAACGTTTGATAAAATGTCATGATAAACTACTTACTTAGTCCTGCTGCTGCAATATTTGATGATGTTTTACCAGTTTACATGTCTTTAGGTTGTGTAACATGCCGATCAGTAAAAAAGCAAAGGTGCCAATATTGCGTCCAGAGCAGCCTCAGCTGTGTTATTGATTTGTTCACCCTTTGAAAACTAACTTGAGGACTTCCCCCCCCCCCCCCCCCCCCCCCCCTGAATTTTTTCAACCTAATGGCTAGTTTATAATGGGGAAGTTTTCCTAGGGGGTTGATTTCCAGGGGGTAGGGGAGGGGGAGGGGGGTGTCTGAGGCTGTTGTAAAAGGTAGTATTTCCCTATTCCGTTACTTGATATAACTGAATATTAATTTTTACTTGATATTGATTATCCATTTTAATTCGAATATATATATAGGAACGAAGAGAAGATTACAGGAGCGCATACAGAGGCCCAGACGAAGAGAGCAACCCTCCAGCTCCTCAGGACCATCCTAGTTCTGACCCAGTCTCTTAAGCTCCTCCCAGATGACGTCATGATGACCATGAAACTACTCTACTATGATGATGGTATGTTTTATAATCCAGTTCCATCCAGTTCAAACCAGTATATTCCAGTTCAATCCAATCCTCGAAAGTTTTTGGTAGAGCACATTTCCCAGAATGGTAAGATTTACTTGATCACAATCACTCTACTATGATGATGGTATGTATTATAATTTAGTTCAATCCAGTTCAAACCAGTTCAATCAAGTTCAATCAAGTTCAATCCAATCCAATCCTCAAAGTGTTTGGTATAGCACATTTCCCTGAAAGACAAGATTTAATTCATCGCAATAGTGAACCATTTACACCAAGCCCAGATGTAAATGGGTAGCTTGTTGGATGTTTATGTCTTTGTGTAAAAAAAACAACAACAACAAAACATCTACCTGGAATGCTCTCAGTGGAGCGGAGATGGTGCACTGTAAAGTTTAGAAATGTTTCTGAATCCATCGATACTACTGTAAGTACTTTGGTCAGTTTATTGTAACTGGTTAGCTGCTAGAGTCAAATCTGTCTAGCGACCGCCCAAGGGAAACACAAACAGTGGTCTTTGTAAACGGGTTCCATTAGTACATGTTCCAATGTGAAACTATTTTCAAGGGAAACAAAAAACTTGGTCTTTGTAGACAGGTGGTCACTAAAGCAGGTTTGACTGTATTATGACAAACTAATGTTATGATTTACAGAAGAATGTTTTAAATATCATCCCCACAGTGACACCAACGGACTATGAACCTCCAGGTTTCCAGGCATCAGACAGCGACGCCTTCAATTACGATGATGAACCTATCAACCTCAGAGTAGGAGAAGTCACAACTGTAAGTATGCTTCTTTTTTTTTTTTGGGGGGGGGGGAGACTTTTAAACCTTTAAAAACAATAAATTCCTGATTTTAAATATTAATCCAATATTGGCATATTTGGATTTGAACTGACTACCGGTAGATATTTGCATCATCCCTTTCAAAATGCTGGTCTTGGATGGCATGCATGGTTATCAATTGTTAATGATATGAGGCTGGCTTGCCCTTTAGTAGACACTTCTATTTATTAGGATTTACATATTTAAGAGGCTGTCAAACCAAAGATCGTCCATAAAAGCCCCTCTGCACTAGATTGGCCAGGAGGGATAAAACCTCCCTGCATGGTCACTGGCAGGTGGTTATCTCATCAAATAGGCTCTCATTTAACGTAACAAAAAGGGATCATGTGGGACCAACGGTCATCGATTAGGCATTATTTGCTATATAGAGGGCGCAAGTAGCTATAAGTAGTGCAGTAGGGCTTTAACTCTTATCATGCCACAGGGCTAATCCCCATTGTGCCAAGCCCCAAATTCCCCCATGCCAGGTTGTTTTGGAGATAATCTGATTAACGCGATGGTTCTATGAATAGAGAGTGCAAAATACACAGCACAGTCCAATGTGCATGAACAATAACTGCTATTACGAATGCGCCCTTGCACGCACATGGCACTCAAGCGGTGGCTCTCTCGCATGTACAAAGCACGATAACGAAAGCGTGCATGCAGCCTTATGGCAGGCTATGAGTTAAAGGTACTTCTTTAAACCATTTCCTCTTGGGAATGCAAATCCATCACCAGAATTACAAGGTGTATGTGGGCGTGGTAATCAATTCAAATATATTCACGTCTTTGCTTTGAATGTTGTAATTGCTCCTCGTGTATACTGAAACCACTCATTCGCCTAATTCACCATGAAAATACAGTCCTGTGAACATATTACAAATACTGTAGATGAATATGTCAGTTGTGGTGTCATGAAATAAAATGATACGTTCACATCTAACTGAGATAGCATTTCTTTTAAGTTTACATCTTATTTAGATTAGATATCAACTCTTTTAAAGGGAACCAAAATCTTCATACTAAGTTACTTTAATTGTAAAGTTTAAAATATTTGAACAAAATCGGGCAAGGAATAAGGAAGTTAGAGTTTTCTGAAATGAGTAGTCACTAGAGGGCAATATTTAATTTGATGACATCATCTGTGGACAACTCTCCATGCCTTTTGTACATCAAATTTCATGTTTTTCCTTCTTTCTTGTGATTGAGATAATCTACTCCCCTGAAAGCAAGGTATAGAATGCAAAATGATATTCTACTTCACATGTTATGAAGTCGGATCAAGAACACAAATAAATACGAGGAAAACAAAAGAATTGTGAAATTTGATGTACAAAAGGCATGGAGAGTTAAATATCGCTCTCTAGTGACTAGTCATTTCAAAAAGCTCTAACTTCCTTATTCCTTGCCCGATTTTGTTCAAATTTTCACTGATTTTATTCAAATATCTTAAACTTTACAATAAAAGTAACTTAGTATGAAGGTTTTGGTTCCCTTTAAGTTAACATCTTACTAAGATAGCAACTTGTTTAGGTTTACATCTTATTTAGACATCAACTCTTTAAAGTTTATATTACTTACATAGCAACTCTTTCACGTTTACATCTTATTTAGATTAGATATCAACTTTTTTCAGTTAACGTCTTACTAAGATATCCACTCTTTTAAAGGTAATACAAAGTTTTGGGAAATTTTGAAAATTGGGTGGATAGTGAATCTTTACAATTTTTATATATTTGGATGAATTATAAGCACTAAAAAAATTAGCCCCTTAAACACTTCTGTTTTCGAGAAAAATTGAATATAAATATTTACCGGTGCTCCCGGTAAATTTTGATAATTTTCATATAGCGGAATGGTAGCTGCGACCATGAAAATCTCAAAACATTGTTTCATAGCTAAATTAATATCTTGACCTTGAGAGGGAGCTATACGACATAAAGAGTTTATTATTTATAATTTCGTAGCCTTGGACTCGATTTCAACCGCGACAACAATCAATGAATATTGTAGGAACGCATATGCTTCCAATTTGTTAATTTGAACCAAATTCATGACCCCATACCAAAGCTTTGTAATACCTTTAAGTTCACATCTTACTAATTAAAGATAGCCCCTCTTTCATTAAGTTAACATCTTACTATTAAAGATAGCAGCTCACTAAGATAGCAACTCTTTTAAGTTTACATCTTACTACATTTCAATAAAGTATATTAGAATTGTAGGAACTTGTCTTTTGTTTGTTTGTTTGTTTTTTGCCTGATAATGTATTAATTTGTTGTCTTTGTTTTTCTTTTTTCTCCTCACTTTCAGCCCTTCCACACGTAAGTAGAATTTCTTCCTTTTAGGACGAATAGGAAATTTAAACAAAGAAAAAATTTATAATGCTATGATAGATGACATATAGTACATACACATTTATTAACACATTTAAGAAATACTGTTTAATATGTACATTAAAAAAAGATGGTTCAGACAATTTTAGGCTTATCTTAAAAAGTACTATCATATGTATGTACCTAATTGATTGAAAATTTAATAATGACACACCTTAAAATCAATGTTTCCTTTGTTTATACATGCACAGTTAAAAGCTAAATAATTCATACCCTTAACAATTTTTGAAATTTTTGAAGTATGTGAAAAATTAATTTGTAACTATTAACGTTTCTTGATAATGAGACGTATTAAAGCTTACATTTTAAAGTATTCAACAAAGGCCCTAATTCAACCAGTCCACCTTGAGTTCTTGAGTGACACACACAAGAAAAAATAATCAAATTTACAAGAGGTATAGATAATTTAGTTGTGAATTGTATGTGTATTCGTCTATCCTATCTTCAAATTCTATATCATTTTTTTCTCTCCTTCCAAAAAAGTGTTAAACTGAGGATCACCACTGACAAGAAGCAGTTTGACATGAAGCCTACAGGAGAAGAAGAAGGGGTAGAAGAAGAGGAGGAGGCAGAGAAGGAGATGGATAGTCAAGAAATGAAGGATCAACAAGAAGCAGACATGGAGGATACAGAAAGGGAGAAGGTAATTTATCTCATTTCATTTCAATTATTTGTTTCCACATCATAATAAAAAAAAAGTTTTACAATCTTCAATACAAATAAAAAATATATGTAATGAGAAATCAGAATTTGGAGGATCATGAAAAGGAACATAAATGGCTTATTAAAAATTATCTTTTTTATAATTGGTATTTCCATCAATCAGTGTTTACCCAATAAGGGGTGTGGTCAGTCACCAAGAGTGGACTTCATTTTCATCATATCAAATTTCCCTCATCCTTTTGATATGAAGGCAAGCTGAAGTATTTTCTGGTGGGACACAGGTTCGCTGCTTCAGACATGTGGACATGTCTCCATGCCTTTTGTACATCAAATTTCATGTTTTTCCTTCTTTCTTGTGATTGAGATAATCTACTCCCCTGAAAGCAAGGTATAGAATGCAAAATGATATTCTACTTCACATGCTTTGAAGTCGGATCAAGAACACAAATAAATACGAAGAAAATGAAAGAATTGTGAAATTTTATGTACAAAAGGCATGGAGATTTGTCCACAAATGATGCATCAAATTGAATATTGCCCTATAGTGACTAGTTATTTCAAAAAGCTTTAACTTCCTTATTCCTTGCCCGACTTGGTTTAAATTTTCACTGATGTTATTCAAATATCTTAAACTTTACAATAAAAGTAACTTAGTTTGAAGGTTTTGGTTCCCTTTAATCAAAATCTTAATCTAGATCTGTTTGGATGAAGAGAATGCTGGCATGAAAGATGGTCCCAAGACGGCGGAGGATGTCCCAGATAGCAGTCCTAACGTACCAGGTAATATTTGAAAACTTTCTCAAAAATTTGGAATATATGTAAATATCCTCCAAAGCAAGTTTTTCCAAAGAAGATATTATTAAATTCTATTAGAGACCAGCATAATTTAATGCATCTTGATGGGTGATCAAAGAATGTTTTCGAGAGTGTTGAAGTTCTCGACTCTTTGGGTTGTCTGTGAAAAGTGTTGTATAGAAATCATGATAAGATTATTATAGGGACTATTATGATGTTACATAGTATTTCGATACGTAATGGTGTTTTTGCACCTATCCATCAGCAATTTTCTTGAAATCTTTAAAAGCTGTTTAATGGTACGTCAAAGCTTGAATAGCATGTAGACATGCATGTTATCTCTCCAGAAAATCAGATTAATGTAATCATTAAAAAAAATAAAAAATAAACATAACAGTAGAGTGTTATTAAACAGCCAGACATAGATGTAATATCACTCTTTTTTTAAAATTTGGGATTCACAGAGAGATGTTAATAATAATAATTTTCCTTTGAAAAATCAATTGTGTTATCTGTAATGGCATAGCATAGCTACCAACCATCCCTATTATGCTATTTGGGCCTTTAAAGGAAACCAAAACCTTCATACTAAGTTACTTTTATTGTAAAGTTTAAAAGATTTGAATAAAATCAGTGAAAATTTGAACAAAATCGGGCAAGGAATAAGGAAGTAAGAGCTTCTTGAAACGACTAGTCACTAGAGGGCGGTATTCAATTTGATGACATCATCTGTGAACAACTCTCCATGCCTTTTGTACATAAAATTTCACAATTTTTTTGTTTTCTTCATATTTATTTGTGTTCTTGATCCAACTTCATAACATGTGAAGTAGAATATCATTTTGCATTCTATATCTTGCTTTCGGGGGTGTACATTATCTCAATCACAAGAAAGAAGGAAAAACATGAAATTTGATGTACAAAAGGCATGGAGAGTTGTCCACAGATGATGTCATCAAATTGAATACCGCCCTCTAGTGACTAGTCATTTCAAAAAGCTCTTACTTCCTTATTCCTTGCCCAATTTTGTTCAAATTTTCACTAATATTTTTCGAAACATCTTAAACTTTACAATAAAAGTAATTTAGTATGAAGGTTTTGGTTTCCTTTAAACTGTAGTTTTGAACCCTAGATTTATCTCTTTTACTGAAAAACTTCTGTGTAAGGAGTGTACAAAATAGACTTTATTTCTTATTTTGCCTTGAGAGATTTCTAATATTTGAAAGTTTTCCTTACAGGGGGTGTTTCACAAAGACTAAGATTGACTCTAAGTTGGACTTTACTATGGCGGGCCATTCATGACAAATCTACAGAATTCACAATTTTTTATACTGTATTATTGAAGAAAAAAACATTATCTAAAGATCATAATTTCTAAGGTTTTTATCCACTAATTTAACATCTGGTTCAAGACTTTTAAGGGCATAAATCACCTGCCATAGTTCAAGTCCAACTGTAAGTTGATCTTAGTCTATGTGAAACACCCCCTGGTTTATATTCTTTATCACAGGAGCTATTGATGAGGCTTCACAAAGCAGCAAGACTGGTGAGGAGGAAGAGGAGGTCCATGAAGAGGCTGTTCCACAATGCCCCTGTGGATGCAATGAGGTAAAGAAGGGATATCAGTCTCTCTCATACCATTTTCAGTTGATCTGGCTTTTTGCTTGCATGTATTCTCAATAGAATTGAATAGTACCGTAGAATACATTATACTTTAAGTGATGAAGAAAATTTAAGGACTCCTTTCATTCAATAAAAAATTGATGAAATTTTGTGTTTGTGGGTGGGGGGGGGGGGGAAGGGGGGAGGGGGATACACAACTTGTGGGGTAGTTGCGTGCTCCTTCTAATTCCAAGTGCATAAATGGTGTTCTTATTTGCATCCCTGTTATAGTTTTCACACTCATGAACATGGTCACACTTAGTTCTTATATAAGGCCTACAAAGAAAAGATGTTGCATTGCCCTTTGCGACTGACCCCAAAATCTCGAAATCTACGGTAGGCTTTAAAAAAGTTACCTTTTTGTGAAGAAAAAAATGTATTGAAGCATTCAAAACTAGGAAATATCAACCCAAAGAGGGAGTAAAAAACACAAACAAAACAAAACAACTGAAGGGCATACAACATCTTTTTTGTTAAGGCCTGAGTGTAGTACAGAAATGTGTGTATACCCAATTACAACTGATGAACATGTCTAATTTTTATTTTAATAATTGTTATCCCTTTGCATACAGGATGATGGTCTGATGATTCAATGTGAGAAATGTCAGTACTGGCAGCATGCAGTATGCTTCATGATCCTACATGAAGATGACGTCCCTGAGAAACACTACTGTCACCAATGTGGAAAGGTAAGATTACCGGTATGAATCTACACAACAGCTAATAAAAAGTCTTCTAATGTCATTGAATGTTGATCTGTATTGTATGATGGGCAAAGATTCTTCTTGAGATTTTGAAAATAAATTAGTGGAACCCCATTGAACTAAACATTCAACATTTTGCTTTCCCTTGTTATTTCTGTCATTTACTCTCTCTCCATATTTCCTTCTTTCTTTCTGTCTCTCTATCTCTCTCTTTCCCTTTTCTGTCTTTTGTTTAGCCTCTTTGTTCTGCTCTCTTGTTATCTCTGTCTGTATACCGGTATATATCTCATACTTGATTTCTCTAACTTATGCTTTCTCCATGTCACTATCTCAACAACCCCCCTCCCCCTCTCTCTCTCTCTCTCTCTCTCTATCTCTCTCTTTCCCTTTTCTGTCTTTTATTTTCCTATTTGTTCTGCTCTCATTATCTCTTTCTGTATATACATCTCATGCTTGATTTCTCTAACTTATGCTGTCTCCATCTCACCATCTCACTCCCTCTCCCCTCCCCCTCTCTCTCTCCCTTTCTCCATGTCACCATCTCAACCCCTCCCCTTTCTCTCTCTCTCTCTCTCTCTCTCTCTCTCTCTCCTAGGTCGACGACCCACAATGTGAACCCACCGACCCCTACCTCAGCCAGATAGACTCCGCTCAAGTCAGAGCCACCTGCCTGTGGCGGCGCACACTGGAAGCAGCCAAGGACATGGACAGAGTGACCGCGCCGACCTTGGCTAAACGGCTGGGGGTGGAGACTGGCGTTGCCCAGACCCTCCTCAAGAGGCTAGAGAAGGAAGGATACTGCAGTGTGGACGCCAAGAATAAAAGGTGCGTCAAATATGTAATGCATTTCATTTAAAGGCAGGCTTTACTACTTCAGCCAGAAGGGATTAGACCACACAGCGAGCCAGCGAGGTCACTGTGACAGGTGGCTATCTCATTAACTCAGCTCTCATTTAACATAAGAAAAAGAGGATCATGGGGGACCAACATGCAGGCACCGATTGGGGAAGTTTTTTATATAGAGGGAGCAAGTAGCTACAAGTAGGACAGTGTGCCTTTAAAGCGGGACTGCACTACTTGGAAAAAGCGCAGTATATAAATAATAATATATTCTTATGTTGATTGAGAGCTGATTTGATGAGATAAACACCTGCCAGTGGCCATGCAGGAAGGTCTATCCCTCCTGACCAAACTAGTACAGATAGGATTTAACTTGAGGCCGCCATCCTAGTCAAGCATCGCTGCACTTTTTCCACAGATAGTTTTGATAATACTTTAAATGTATAATAATATGTTATAGAAATATTAAGTTTGTTATATGTTTATATGTAAATATCATTTTGACATGAAGTTATTATTGTTTGAATATTTTTTGTATTATACCTTATGTTTATATGTGATTTGTTATTCAGTTATTGCATTTTGGGAATTGTAGAAATGTAATCAAATTTAATTGATAAATATTTAATCATAATTTGATATAATGCTCTTTCTTATCTTATCTTGATCAATATGAAATTAGTCCAATAATTATCTTTAATCCCCAATTCTTATTATCAGAAACAGCGTGACAATTTAAATGAAAAATGCTTTCAGTCTTACACGCAACCCAAGTGAAGTCACATGTGACAAACATGCTATAACTCACTTTTGAGCCTTAGGGCTGATATGAAGGTACTGCAATAAGAATGAATAATCTGCAAATTTGGATATCATCAGCTAGAACTTTTGTTTTAGGGAAAAAGAAATAAAAAGAAATAAATTAAACACAAGTGAATATCAACGAAAGATGGGTATAAACAAGATTCTGGTTTACGTTTATTAACTCATATCGTGCTAAGAACACTGTTCCGTGCATGCACTGGCGTACCACGCTCACATAATCAGGTTTCTGGTCGCTTGCCATGCACACATAAACTCTCATTCACTCGTGTGCCACGTACACATTTTCGTGCATAAGTACACACACTAATTGTTTATGCCTATTGTGCGATGCTCATTGCATGCACGCATGAAAGCTTATTGTATTTGTGTAGAAGGTTTATTGTTGTTTCGATTTTGTGTGCTTCACTTATACCGTTACATTGGATTTTCCTGAGAAAATTGCGATATTTTATCATCAAATTTGTCAGTTTTGATCATGGCTCCTCAGATTTTGTGTGGGAAATGAGACAACGGATTGGGTCGACAACTCACTGATAGTGCTTATTTACATTTCCAAAATTACAGATTCATGAAATGATATTGGTATCAACGGAAAGAGGGTTAAATTCCTTACCACTTGAATGCACATTTTTTTTTATATACAACATACGGATGAGAAGTTATAGTGGATCGAACATATTAACAATTTAAACTACACGTACTTGAACCGACCCTAAAATAAATTAGGAATATGAGGGATTAGTGGCTGGCACAATAGGAATTAGCACTGTGGCACTGGGGTGCATTGCATGGGGGCTGCTTAAGAGTTAATCTACTGCTGATATGAAGTTACTGCATCAGGTATGTGGTTAAATTAAAATGATTATAACAAAAACTGCATAGATTTTGCACATTTATTTAACAAAGCAAATCATGGACCTTGACACAATACACTGTAGTATGATACATCACTCATATCATGTCTTTCGCCAGTGCCCGCTGGAAGAGACGTTACAACCCGGATCTAGTTTTCTGCAGCAGGCTGCTTGCTCCCACCAGTCGTAAGTTTGTAGCTGAGCCGATTCCAAGATCCCAACACCGACCCATCGGCATTCAACTGACTGCAGTTATCACACCAAACAAGACCCCGTTCAAGCGCAGGTTCAACTTTGCTAAGGCAGACTGGCCTGCTTTCACCGAACACCTTGATCATGCCCTAACACATCTCCCTGCAGATCCAAAGAACTATGAATCCTTCATAGATATAGTCAAGAAGGTGTCACGTACACATATCCCAAGAGGCTGCCGCACGACATACATTCCAGGCATCGATGAGGAATCAAGTCAGCTTCTGGCAAACTACACCACAGCCTACGACACAGATGCCTTCTCAGAGGATACCATCAACCTTGGAGAAGAGCTTATATCAAGGATATCTCAACGACATAGGCAGATGTGGCAGCACATGATTGAAACAACAGACTTAAGACACAGCAGCAGGAAAGCGTGGGCCACCATACGCAAGCTCGGAATTGACAGCACCAGAGCTCAACAGCATTATAATGTTACGGCTGACGAAGTAGCAAATCAGCTGTTGAAAAATGGAAAGGCCCCCAAGACGACTAATTCACACAGGCACAAACTACCTGGAGTTGACCAGAACATGTCTCTTTTCACAAGACCTATTTCTGAAGAAGAACTACAGAAAGGTATCTCCACGCTACACGTCAACAAGGCGGCAGGCATCGATGACATCAGATCGGAGCAGATCAAACACATGGGCTCTGTAGCACAGAAATGGCTGCTAGACATGTTTAACAACTGCATCGAGAACACATGTGTCCCAAAACAGTGGCTCCGAACCAAAGTCGTCGCTATCCTCAAGCCAGGAAAGGACTCGAACGAAGCCAAGAACTTTCGACCGATCTCGCTCCTGTGCCAAACATACAAGCTGCTTGAACGCCTTATTCTCAACAGAATTGGGCCTCACGTTGACAGCCAACTGAACTGTGAGCAGGCAGGTTTCCGACCAGGAAAATCCACCACGGGACAACTTCTCAACCTGACCCAACACATCGAAGACGGTTTTCAGAACAACCTCATCACAGGTGCAGTATTTGTGGATTTATCTGCGGCTTATGACACTGTCAATCACCGAAGGCTACAGACAAAACTTCATGACATCACAAATGACCTCAAACTCACCAGATTCATTCAGAAGATGATGCAGAACAGACGCTTCTTTGTCGAACTGGATGGGCAGAAGAGCAGATGGCGGAAACAGAAAAACGGTCTCCCCCAGGGTGGCGTCCTGGCGCCAACACTCTACAACATATACACTGCTGACATCCCTTCAACAGAGAACACTCGAAACTTCATCTATGCAGATGACACCTGCATCACAGCCCAGCATAGTACCTTCGAAGCTGTTGAACTCCATCTCAACACAGCGCTCGCAAGCCTTTCGGAGTACTACAGAGCAAACTACCTACGGGCAAACCCATCCAAGACTCAGGTGTGTGTTTTCCACTTGAAGAACAGGGAGGCAAAGAGAGAACTGAAGCTAAAGTGGAACAATGTGCAACTTAACCACTGCGAGCATCCAGTGTATTTAGGTGTAAAACTTGACCGCACTTTATCCTTCAAGAAACATATCGAGAAGACAATAGGCAAAGTAGAATCTCGAAATGCCATCATCGGGAAGCTAGTATCTTCACACTATGGCGCTGACCCCAAAACTGTACAAAGTGCAGCTGTTGCTCTATGCATGTCATCCGCAGAATATGCTTGCCCAGTTTGGAGCAGATCAGCCCATGTGAAGAAGCTTGACACCACACTCAATAACACATATCGAAAGATAACAGGATGTCTGAAACCAACAAAAGTTGAGGAGATATATCACCTCGCTGGCATTGGATCTCCTAACCAAAGGCGCACTAACACCTGCCTAAAGGAACGGATGAAGCAGGCGACAGATGACAGACACATGCTACACGGATACTTACAACCCCACAAACGACTTATATCCCGACACAGCTTCCTCGATTCTGTCCCACCACCTGAACAGAATCCTCCACCATCAGTCAAGCCCGTACTCATCAAAGGTCTTAACCTGAAGTGGCCGGAGTGGCAATGCCTAAATCGAATGCGGACGAGAATGGGACGGTGTAAGGTCAATATGGCAAGATGGGGCTATGCCCATGAAGGAGATACTCTCTGCGACTGCGGAGAGACTCAGACGATGGACCACCTCTTGCAGTGCGGCGGAACGGGTTGCACGGATGAAGACCTGTCCCTTGTTAATGAAACGGCCATTGCAGCAATCGAGCGATGGAAGAACTTAATTTAATTTAATTTACTTCTAAGTTAAGGAACTTTACATTACTATCTTGATCTAAGGAGACACGAACGAACGAACGAACGAACGAACGAGGGAAAAATGTAATATTTATTTGGGGGGGGGGGGGGCTACTTTTCAACCTTGCCTGCATGAAAATAACATTCTAAAATTTGTTTTGCATTTTAAGGGGGCTCTTTTCTGATTTTCAGGGGCTCTTTTGGGCATTTTGGGGGCTATTTCGCCCTGAGCCCCTGTGTATTTTTTTCACTGACTCATATATCCGATGCTGATATGAAACTAGTGCCATAACTAATTCTTAATCATACCATTTTCAATCTCCACAAGCCTCACACACTTCATCTTTCATCTTAAAAAGCTAACACAAGTAAGCTGAATTAAAAACATGAAGAAAAAAATATCCAATATGATATTGGGTTCTTGTGTAGCGCTCATTTCTGTCAGACTTGACACCCCTGGTGCTCCCGATTATTACCCTGGCTTTAGCACGGCTGCCATTACGGCACTCTAGCATTTCAAGGAATTAATTCCTGCCAGGTACCCATTTACATCACCTGGACTGAGTGTGGCAAAATGTAGATCAATGTCTTGCCAAAGGACATTAATGCCGCGGCGGGACTCGAACCGCAGACTTTGTGATCCACAGTCAGGTGACATATCCACTCAACCACGACACCTCTACATTTATACATTTATGTAAGCATGAATGAAAATTACTGAAATAAGTATCTGTAAGTGGGAAATTATTAACTTCATATATATATATATATATCCATAAACAGCCAGCCACAATAAAACTATTAAAGGGAGTATGTCATGACGAGACTATGTGTCTTTCCCGTGGCCCTACTTGGGGTCAATTGGGTATAATACCACTACGGACGACGCGACCGCAGCATTCACATGCGTGCAACATACACAAAATTGAAGTGTGAGGAGAACGTCGGTCTGTTTCGCGAAGGCTGGCGCACGCCGACCCAGTTTAGCACGCTCTGACCCAGTTAATCAAGTTCATTCGTTTACGTGCAGTTGTCCAAAAGAAGACGTAGGTGACGTTAACCAGTATTGCCCATGATACACTCCCTTTAATATGAATTGACAATACAAATTGCATTTTTGATTCAGACTGGTGAAGTTTGTCAACCAGGAGAGAATCGTGAAGCACGGTTTCCAGAAGTACCTCAGCAGACTGTCCCCCAGAGTAGAGCTTGAAGAGATGGAAGCAGAAGAGAAACAAAAGAGGGTAGCTATGGAGAACAAGAAGAACAAGACGAGCCTCCAACGCAAGAAATACGTCAAAAAGTCTGAGGTATACTTACAATTGTCAGGGTTTATCATGCACTCAAGTCTGTATACCTGGGGGTGTTTCATGAAGCTGTTCGTAAAGTTACGCATGACTTTACGAACGACTTGTATATGAAGTGCCAGATAGGATGCCCAAAGTTTTTCCTGATGTTTTAACAAAGTGTGACTATATTTCCAATAACCTCAATTAAATTATGGCAAAAAATATACTTTGCATTAAAAAGATTTGTTACTATAAGAATGTTAATCTACATCTGCACAGTTCAACTTTAGTTGATGCAGTTAATAATGATTGAGCATCCCATTTGGCTTTTCATATTTAAGTCATTCGTAAATTCATGCATAACTTTACGAACAGCTTTATGAAACACCCCCTGGGCTCATATTTATAAACCCTACTAAGCCTAGTTGACAAGTAACCATGAACTAATAGTAATTATTTGACAACTAGTTTTGTAAGGTTTTATGAATATGGGCCCAGATGACTTGTGCATATTTTGTTTTTTGTTAATCGTAAACTGACTCTGGGAGTATTTAATTTTGCAAGTTTGCCATTCCCAACTCATGAAGAATAACTCTTAATTCTGTATTAATGAAATGGTTCATGCAATTTAATGCTAACCCACACACATACCCTTTGCATGTATTTCAAAGTCTGTATACTAGTTTAGTAAGGATTCATGATTATGGGACCAGATGTCTTTTGCATGTTTCTTGTTGTTGTAAATTGAGTCAAATCCTGACTCTGGGAGTATTAAAAATTTGCATTTGACCATTCCCAATATGTACCATTTACATTCATTTCTAGATAAATGTACTATACTTGAAAGTTGATACTTTGAAGCAAGTCGGTGTAGTATTTCAAATTGATTTGAATTCAAATCTGATAATGGGTTGTAAAGTAGGCTCAGCACAGTTTCACTGTAAGACTTGGAAAGGAATGACATTGCAAGAGTGTACTAGGATGGCAGATAATAGAGAATTGTGGAAATATGTTGCTATCAACCTCTGGGAGAAGATACCATTTCACCCTCAAATGTTGTTTTATTTGTTTACAGTTGGAGAAGTTGACAGATCAGGCTGCAGACCTGAGTGTATCAGGGCTTAGGACCAGGTCTGGGCGCTCATCAGGACCAGGCACTCCCATGCAAGTCGAGGTAAGTCTAGACTTCAGTTCCTTTCATAGGCTATAAAGGGAACAGTGGTTGATATCTTGATGTAGTATATGCCTCATTTTCATTTGCCTGTACGTTTATTCATTCATCCCATCCATTCATTCATTCATTCATTCATTCTTCCAGTTCATCAGGCAGTCTGTCAGTTATTCTTTCATTCATTCACCCAAGCATTCATTATCTTTATCCTTTATTTATTCCTTCATTCTTTTATTCATTTATTTATCCATTCATCATCTACTCATTCCTTTATTGAGTCATTATTTCATTAATTAACTCATTCATTCATTCATACATTCACGTATCTGCTTATCAAGCAAAGGATGAGCAGAAAATATAGCACTATTTCTAAATAAACAAAATCTCAATTTAGTTTTATTGATCTTAATTGATTTGAAATGCAAATTGTAATTGTGGAATGTGTAAATGATCTTTCCTTTATTTGTTTTACATCTTGTCTGGAAATATTTTACCAATACACTTCCTTTAACCGTATTTTCCTTTCGATATTCTCTATTAGGAATTGCCAAAACAGAAAAGGTCTAAAAAGAGAAGCGCCACTACTCTGGATGGGGTAAGTCTGAATTCAAAAAAAAATTATTCTGTTGGTATAATGTAGCTTAAGAGGATAGTGGCATTAAACTGTGTCAGGAACAAAATGGGATTAAAGGCATCATTTAACAATGTTAAATCTAAGGTGCATGGCCCTATTATCAGTGTCTGTGATATGGTGTAAAATTGAAGCCCTAAAAAAAAAAGTAAAAATCTTTGAGTGACTGGTCTTACCATACTCATTTTCTCGTTCGGAAAACTATTTTTTTTTCTTTTTTCCAATCGTAAATATCTTGATAATCAGATAGGCGTGGGATTCCTGACTGACCTAAAGGTTTATAATTATGATTGGAGCATGAGGTAAATCAAGGATTTTGTTTCACTAAATCTGAGGCAATGTTACAGAGTCACTTTATTGCATTTTGAAAGGAGAAAGATAATCTTGTATCTTGTTTAATATGTTTCTATGCATACAAGTTTGTGTAAGCTATAGAACTTATTGAAATAAATGCTAGTCACACTCTTTTTTATTTATATTTTTATTGTTGTATTTAAGTTGAGGGCTGCGGGCACATCAAGCTACTTTGCGTATTTTTGTAGCCCTTCTGCATCTTATGTATGTTAATTATGCATTCAATATATTTGTTTAATTTCGTTTATTATCTGTATAAAATTATATACACTTAAAATATTGTGTCAAACCATATTATGTTCATGAAAATGTATGATGAAAAAACGAAAAAAGATGCAGAAACCAATAAATCAAATCAAATCAAAAAATAAAAATCAATCAATTGTAATAATATACTTGGACTAATATGATGGACAAGTCTGCTTGATGAGCAACGGCACACATCCAAATAGTCAATTGCAAAATAGTGTGGTGTGTTTCTGTCTTCAAGAATTTTATCTAAATATTTTATCAGATTTCTCATACACTTGATAAATTGTATTGAAATTCATTAGCTCTTTACAATTTTTTTTTTTTACAAAGGCCTGTAATCTAAATAAGAAAATGATGTGAATTCTTTATTCTTTATTTGCTGCACACTGAAACCTTTAAGGGACTAACACAATTTATTGTCACTGCGTGTATCTTTCGTACACATTGTATGTGTGACAAAAATGTAATGGTAGCACTACTCTTTTGTTATAGTTAGTTGACAAAAACATACAAAGTGTTCAAACATTATTGGTTGACATTCAACTTTGTGTGTTAATAATAATAATAAATAAAAGATATTGGGTTCTTGTATAGCACTCATATCTGTCAGACTTGACACTCAAGGCGCTCCCGATCAATCTTTATGGCTTTAGCATGGCTGCCATTACAGCGCTCTAGCATTTCAAGGAATTAAAATTCCTGCCAGGTACCCATTTACATCACCTGGGTTGAGCGTTGCAAAATGATTGTCTCTTAATTCTATATAAATGTGAGTTAATTTACCCATTCTTTTTCTAATTTTATTCAACCTTTTTTCGGCAGAAACATGACTTTGATTTGGCATGCAGTCAGGAACCAGATGGGGGTCAGGAGCGAAAAAGACGCAAGTCCAGCATCGTCAACAATCCTGTCCTTGCCTAGATGATAAACAGCAAACTTCACTATCTCTCAGGGCAAGAAAGACGTAGAACCAAGCATGTAGATATAATGATTTTGTGAAATTATCCAGCTAGCTGTGAGATATTTGACAGTCCATGGACCTGTTTCAGAAAGCCTTTTGTCAATGACAAATGACAAAAATCAGTGACAAATCTGCTGATAACCAATCAGAAGCAAGGATTTCACTAGCTTATAACAACAACTGTCATTTGTCACTGATGACAAGTTTTGTGAAATGGGCCCAGTTTGAATAAATGTTACATATCTTCAGTATGGACCTTCTTGTATTCCTTAATCCTCATGCAACTTATCCTGCCATTAAGTGATATACATCAGACTTGTAAAAAAAATTGTTAAAAGACATGCAATCCAGTTAATCTCCTAAATTAATATTAATTATCCAGAGGATCTTGGATTCATTCTTTACCTGCAAGATAGACAGAGGAGTTCCATATATCTTTAGTAAAACATTCTTCGAAATGATGCGTGAAAGAAAATAAAGTTATTTGGTAAATCTACCTTGCTTTAGGAAAGAAACTGACTTTATTACTATTTAATGCTGAATCACAAAACAGCCGTAACACAAACGAATGAGTTCCTAATTATCCAGACAGTGTTAGTATTAACAAGTGTGCTTGAGTAACATTTCCTCATTTTTAACAATGCCGTTCTTTCCCAGAGTCTTACAGGCACTCAAAGGAGTACACATTTCAGAGTGCCATGAAATATTTTGTTGTTGGTGTAGTCATTTCTTTCCTATTCAATCGAATGGTGTTCTTAAAAGCTTGCATTTATAATTACTTTGATGCCTCAAATCATATCTATCCTTTACTTTGTTCTTTCTTACTTTTTGTTTCACTTATTATGAGACTGTGATCAAAATGTTGTGTTCTCATCATTAAGCTAAAAGGGTTTTTAAATTCTTTTGTACTGCAAGTTCAGATTTCTTATATTACTATTTAAAGTTTGTTTTACATTCTGTATTTCATATTTTTTCTTGTATTAAGAGTAGGAGTTACTCACATTTTTAAGGTAAATGTTGTACTTAAGTTTGTGTACGGACACAAAGACGTGTGATGTAAATATGTTCGAAGTTATCATTTGATAAAGCGATAATTATATGTAAATACAAGTTATTTATTGCAATGAAAATATCTTGCCAAATTGAAATTAGTGCTTTCACAGTGGTTGATTTTTACCTAGTTTATGAAGTAATTTAATAATATATTCATCAGATGAGCAGTATATATTTTCACAGGATTGATAATATAACTGGCAGATTATATCAAACTTTTATATCTTACTACCTTACGGCAAGCCATACATAGTTGAATAAGAGACATTCTACATAAATATGTTATTGTTCACATTCATATTTCATAAGTTGAAAAAGGCGTATTTTAAGTAGTCATTAATTCTTTTCATATTTTTACACTTTCCATGTTTTTTCAGATGCTTGAAGTTGGCTCTGCCCACTTTTTTTCATCTTCACTTGAATATATGAAAAGAAAAAGGTTTTAAACCTGAGAACTATAATCTGTGTGCGAACTTATGTGCCTTCATATGAAAGAAGTATTGAGTATTTATTGTAAGCTAATTCTTTTAAACTTTTTGTAGCATTGTTTTATGACTTGTCAAAGTGAAGCCTAAATAAGGCTATATATGCGCATCGCACCAGGATAGAAACACCATTGAAAGAAGGCAACTTTCTGACAAACATATTCACTGTATTGCTATATATAAACAGTCATGGATTCTTTGAAAAATAAATCAAAAGGAAAAAAGGATGGGAAGGTACATAAATCACAAAATTATTAATCATATCGTTTTTATATTGCAATGATATGCTTTCATTTTTTCAATACCATGAGGTATTGTGCAAAATGTTATATTGCATGATGATGTAGTAGGTTTTTCTCATGTCCAAAGGTTTTATAGACTTTACAATTTGTCTATGTTCATATTCATATTTTGGTTGTTTCATATTGCTTATACCTTGAAATATTAACTTTCCAAAGTTTTGTAGTGCCAATGCACCGTTATCTTGCCATTCTGTTCTGTTTATTAATAAAGCAATACTATTTTTTTTAATTCTGAAACTATTGTTGTTTGCATTTTCCTGTTTCCTATAAAACTAAAAATACAATGTATTACGAATATCCAAAATTGGAATATTATGATTGTTCATTTCTGTATCCCTCCCTCTCTCATTATTATGGTAGCATAGCAAAATGTAGTCGTATGAAATGTCGCTTCCCAAGCGCAAACTCCATCATAATGTTATCACACGAGAGGTAAAACAATATGGTGAGGATATAGAGCTGGTAAAATCACTGTCTCTATGAAGCTAACCTTTCATTCAATATGTAAAAATAGAACTTACAATTTATAACAAACTTCACTCTGCATTTTACACAATCTTGATGCGTCTTTTTTGCTAAGCTACCTAACTTTGCTCATTCCCTCACTTCGTTTTACGCAAACTTCTCTACCTTCTACCCTTCTCTCTTTATCCTCCCTCTCTCTTTCTCTCTTCTACACTCATCCTTTGTCCTTGTCTTCTCTTTCTGTCCCTAGTTCACTTTGCACACTCCCCTTTCCTTCTCTCTCTCTTCTTTCTAGCCTCTTCTAACACTTCCTCTCTTGCCTGCTCTATCCCTCCTTTCCCTCACTTTGCACACTTCATTTTACATCAACTTTATCTCCCTTCTACCCTTCTCTCTTCCACACTCGTCCTTTCTTCTGTCTTCTCTATCTGTCTCTCTTTTACTTTGCACATTGCCCTTTCCTTCTCTCTCTCCTTGCCCTCACCAATTCCATTTTATCCTCCCTCTCTCTTCCACACTCATCCTTTCTTCTTGTCTTCTCTTTCTGTCTCTCTTGATCTTTCATTTTGCACATCCCCCTTTCCTTCTGTCTCTGTCCGTCTCTTCTTTCTCGCCTCTTCTATCACTCCCTATCTTGCCTGCTCTATCTCTCCTTTCACTTACTTTGTACACTCCCCTTTCCTTCTCTCTCTCTTTCGCTCACTCATTCCTTTTCTCCCTTTCTAGCCTCGTCTATAACTCCCTCTATTGCCCGTTTGATCTCTTTTATATATTTTCCTTTTTTTGCTTTTTTTTTTTTTACTCCTCGCCACCCACTGCATATTTCCTCCCTCTTTCACCGTCTTTCCTGCTCTCTCCCTTTCTTTCTTTGCTCAGCCATTTTCTTACACACCTTAGTACCCTTTATAATTACCTGTACTCAAAGAAGGCAATGATAGCTATCTTTCAAATGGATCTTTTAATGCAAAAGGTGCGATATATATCCAATAAAAATAACATATTTACATGCACTTTACAAATAACTCATATATTACAAGTGTCAAGGTTTTCATTTCTTTTGAAAGCTTATTCAACATCTTTGTACTCTCCCCTTATGTTTCTACAACTGCCAAAACACAATATTGAGTTTTCTTGTTATTTGCCCTCTGTTTAAGTCCTATCCCCCTCCTAAACAAAAGGGAATGCAGTATGACCAAAACTGTCTTTTGTGACTTACACTTACGAAGGAGAAAGCAATTCTCTTCCCTTTCTAATATCATTACTGAAAACAAGTTATTAGTGGCTTCAGGCTAAACAAAAGCCATTCAAAAACACATTCTAAACATACTGACAGGCCCTTAAATAAACGCACAGAGGCCAGTAAGCATTGGTGGTATGATGCCCAACTCGATGGCTGCAATGCCTTGTATTAAATTGGCAATCTCAAAGCACTTTAGTTATCTTTTTATTGTCTCAGACTGGCCAAAGCAATCTTCCCTATAATTGAACATATCTAGTGATTACACATGTACAATTGACTTCATTATAATGTGACCAAAATAAAGGGGAATTATAATAAGAGGAAGTATTGTTATAACTTGTAACTAAGTTATGCCTATCAAAAAAAGAGCATGCAACTAAATGTGAAATCCATGATAAAATACATTATTTTAAATGTACTTTAATCTCTTCAAAATAACTTATTGGTGCACAATAAAACGCTCAATTTCATACTCATAGATCGGGCCTTGGCATAACTCCAAATAGAAATGTTCTCTTGGCCCCAAGCTCAATGCCACTTTCATGTATTAGTAAGGCTGATTAATCATGACATGCAATTATGCTTGGGTGTCGTTGCCTTTTTTTAACCCTTGAATACCATAATTGCAGATACAGAGTATAAATGGAGGAGCATAACACATGCACATCACAACTAATAATCAACTTACAGAGTATAGATGTGTATGTTATGCACATGTATAGTATACTATAAAGGACTACTTGATGTAAATCATGCACATGCTGCAATAGTATGGTAGCATATCGTCGGTGGGGTGACAAAACCTTGTATCTCAAAAATCATGAATTTTCAGGAGAGCGAAAAAACTTTCCTGTCTCAACAAATTTAGGTCTGTGACACCGTCCTTTCTTTTTAAAACTGGAATATTTATACAATTTGTAATGTCATTGTTCAAATACAGTAAAATAATTGTTTTTATTTTTGAAAGTGAGTTACAAGGTTTTTGCGTTTATCTACATTGAGATACAAGTTTTTAGTTCTTATTCAACTTGAGATACGAGTTCTTACTTTCAACTTTGAATGAGTTACGAGGATTTGGTTGAATAAGTTACGAGGATTTGAATACACTAACTTCGGTACTGTTAGGCCGTGTGTGAGTTACGAGGAAAAGTAATTATGTATCTTATGTTACGAGGTTTTGTCAGTGCAGGTTCAAAGGGGGTTAAAGTTACGAGGTTTAGTTTTAGGGTGTTAGTGTATAATTTGTGAAAAAACCGAGAAGGAGGGTTTCCATGGATTTATCAGCTGGTGTCGTAGGCCATTAGGTACAAAATTATGCAAAAAAATCAAAATCTCAAAAAATTGAGATACGAGGTTTTGTCACCCCACCGACGATATCAAGGTCAAAATGGCATGAAAAGGCCTTGTTTCATAAAATTTGTTATCAATAAAAATTAAAAAAAACACTAGAGCACTGTTTAGTGCTTGGACGTATGCTGATAATCTTTTCTTATGTACACTAAAAAATAAACATATGAACAAACTGTGTGCTAAGAACCAAAAGGGCATTAAGACATGTCTTTTGAAAGCAGTATTAATTAATGCCGTTCTGGCTCTTAACAGACGATAGAAAGCATGAATACAAAATGAATACGAACAGGAAACAAAGTCTTGGCGGGCAGAGGGCCGCAAACACATATCATTGAATAGAGTGAATGACTTTACGCCCTTTTGCTCTCAATAGACAATACAAAGCATGAATACAAACAGAACAAATTGTCTGTTGGCAGGCAGAAGGCCGCAAACACATGTCATTGAATAGAGTGAATGACTTAACGCCCTTTCGCTCTCAATAGACGATACAAAGCATGAATACAAACAGAACAAATTGTGAGCTGAAAGCCTGAAAGGCGTTAAAGGTAGTACAAAATTTTGGTATGGGGTCATGAATTTGGTTCAAATGAACATATTGGAAGCATATGCGATCCTACGATATTCAGTGATCTTTGTCGCAGTTGAAATCGAGCCTAAAGTTATGAAATTATGAATAATAAGACTCTTTACGGTGTATAGCTCCCTCTCAAGGTCAAGATATTAATTAAGCTATAAAACAATGTTTCTTGACTTGAATTGACCAATTAGCTACTCCCATTTGGAAATTATATATCACAACTACAGTACATATTTTGAGATTTTCATGGTCGCAGCTACTATTGTACTATAGGCGCTATTTGAAATTTATCAAAATTTACTGGGAGCACCGGTTAATATTTATATTCAATTTTTCTTGAAAGCAGAAGTGTTTTAGGGGCTAATTTTTCTAGTGCTTATAAAACATCCACAGGGGCATCCACATATATCAAAATTGTAAAGAATCACTATCCACCCAATTTTCAAAATTTCCAAAAACTTTGTATTACCTTTAACACATTGAATAGAGTAAACGCCATTCTCACTCTCAACAGACGCAATAAAGCATGAACACAGGTCATGCATTGTCTGTTGAACGCCAAAAGGGTGTTAATTCACCTTATGTAACTGAATTAATCCCCTTCTGGTGCTCGACAGACATAACCAAAGCATGGATAAACAGAGAGATGACGGGTCGATGACGGCCAATGTTTACATGAGGCCAAGCTTGGGGCAGTCCGGATGCAGGAAGTTCCTCGGTTGCACTGCTCCGTTTTGCTTGTCCCTGTAGAATGAGAAGAAAAATGTTAGAATGAATTACTGTTGAAGTAATAGACAGATGACGTTTGAAAGAAGTATATTCCATTAAAAATAACTAAGAAAATGAAATTTTCTATACAGAGCATTTTGGAGAGAAGCTTGTAAGATGCGTCACAGTGGTGCCAATTTTTGTTACATTGATGACAACTACAAAAATTTGTAACTTTCCTTTTTAATCTGATGTTGCACTAATTTGTTTCTCTCATATTCCACTTTTACTTAAAACCAAGTTTATATCAGGGTGGTCTTCCCCTTTAAAGGGATTGTTAGGTTGTGTTCAGAGGGTGCTACACAAAATAATTTTTTGTGAGATAATGAAAAACTGAGTGTCAAATTTGAAAAAACATACATTTTAAATGACAAAATCATCTATGTTTGATCAAAATCGGCTCAGAGACGGCTGTAATATCCATAAATATAATGATTTCTAATATTTGTGGTGCCCCACAAATATTCGATAATTTGAACTAGCTTTTGAAAAACGAGATGGCCCCTTATACGTTTTATTCCTTCCAATGCCGATGATGGCTTTTTGTTGGCTTTTTCGGTTATTCTACGGACAACCAGCCAGCCCATGTATTGTGATTATTAATTAATTAATTAATTAACAGTTACCATATTTTTTTGAAAGTGGAGCTGAACTGGTACAATCGTATTGGCTAAATTTGACACATTTTGTAGTCCAAACTTACCTTCATAGGAGTTTTAGGTCCTAAAAGAGCATTAGAAATGTCATAAATAAGAATAAGAGCAATAACCATGCACTTTGGAGGCATTTGCAATCTGAAACAAGAACTCAACTATCCCTTTAATTCAATCTCTGGAGAATAAGATGACTTACACATGGTACTGCAGGTAGGTGAATACGCCCTCTATCTGCTCCTCAGAGATCTCGCCGTCTATCTGAGCCAGGTACGTGTAGAGCTCCTTGAAGAGGTCAAAGGGTATCCTCGCTGCCCCGCCCTCGGGGTCTTTGGTCAAGATCTCGCAGATGACCTTCATGGCAGAGGTGATGTTCTGGAGGATAAAGGTCAAAGGTGAAGTATGGATACGATCAGAAGGCATGCTACACTGAGGTGATTGGGGTTTATAAAAAAGAAGGCTACAAAACTCCAGATAACCTGTTCTTTCTAAGCTCAATATTAAGTGTGGGAGGGGGGGGGGGGGGGGGTAACTGGTTGATTCAGCATGTTATTAACCGTTTTCTTTTACTTTGGTATATTCTATCTTAATCCTGTTATTTTATTTATAATGCAGATGCTATCACATACATTTTTGTGATTGATACCCTTGAAGGTCCATTCAAAGCAGTTAACTTGAAAGTGGATATTTTTTTTAACGTGCAAACGAATGGCAACTGTGTGCAACAAAGTTCCTTCATGTATTCACTGAGCTTTGAGTTATAACGTACAATTAAGCTTCTTACACTAACAGTTTAAAACTAAATTATTCATACCCTTACCACATTTTTTATTATTTGAATAACATAAACAATTAATTTGTTCCGATTCATATATCTTGAGAATGTGGCCTATCAAAGCTTACGTCTAAAAGTATTCAACAAAGGCTCTAATTCAATCAGTCCACCTATCATTCTTGAGTTACGAAAAAAATAAAAAACATCAAATTCACAAGGGGTATGAATAATCTAGTTGTTAACTGTATGCCATCATAAAGAAAAACCCATCCCAGTTTACCGCACATATCTGAGCGAGGCTTTAGAAAGGAAAAAACCCAACTTACCCCCGCAAGAGCTGAACAGGCCAGGGCAAAGAACTTGCGCCAGTCGATCTCATCCCCGAAACTACCAATCTGTATTAAGCTGAACATTCTCTCCTTCGGCAGGCAGTTATCCTTCCATTTCTGCTCAAGCTCATCGACTGAGATCGTCTTCTTGGGGCCAAGCTGTATGAGAGAAGGAAAAAACACAGAAATTGTACTAAACCATATCTACCAACCTTTAAAAGCAAAATTCAGGAATCCCTAAAGGCAAAGTTAGGAAAACAGTCATTTTGTATACTTTTTACACAGTACTGTTTTGACAAAAGAGAGGGATCTAGGATCCTTTACATTTAGTTTGAGGGCCCAAAGTAGGAAAAATTCCTATAAAATAGGAAAGGTTGCAGCTATAATAAATAGTGGTGCAACTACTTGGGATGGGGCAGGGGAGACACATGCCTCCCAATCAAATTGTGAAGGAAAAAAAATGACAAGAGAATAGAGAGAAAGAAAAGGAGAGAGAAAGAAAAGGAGAGAGAAAGAAAAGGAGAGAGACAAATACACAATAAAGGGGAGGGGCCCAACTAATGGACACACCAACAACATTCAGCTGAAAGATGAGTTGCTTTAAATAAATGTCTGTTTAGCACTGAAAGGATTCCTGGTGTTAGTCCGGTGTTTGTCTTCTGTGTATGCAACTATGCATAGGCATTTCAAAGACATTAACTTGGAATACGATGTGACACCCACCTTTCTGTTTAGCACTCTCAAAATCCCTGGTGTCAGAATGGTATGTATTTTTTTTGTCTTTATGGATACCACAACGACATTTATTTGAAAGATGTGGTACTTACCTGTCTGTTAAGCACTGAAAGGATGCCTGGTGTTAGTCCGGTGTCTGTCTTCTGTGTGGCCATGGGCATTTCAAGCCTTTCCTTCACTGGGGGTGTCTCACCATTGGCTAGAGCATGGAAATACCTGTCAAATGAGAGCACATACATGTTATAATCTAGTGTACCATAAATAGGACAAACCGAGAATAATCCATTAAAATGAATGGGACAACAAAATCAAATATTAAAAAAGAAAACAAAAATTAAAACTAGGCTAACCTAAACATAGTGTTTACTGCTACTCCATTTTATGAAAAAAAATAGTTATTTGAAGAAAAACAAAGACAAGACTTTAATTACAGACAACTATTTCAGGATTTAATGTTAAGAAAACAATTACATTACAGACAACTATTTCAGGATCTAATTTACAGAAAAGTGTTCAATTATGAATGTCTATTTCAGGATCTAACTTTTTGTTAAAATGTTTACAGTGCCCCAAAGTAGGCAACTTGGGGCCAGTTTCTCTAAATCTTTTTAAGTCCAACTAAGTCGTGGACATTCCATTGAAACATGTGTTATAGAATCGACTGAGCAACAATGGGATGTCCACAAACTTAGACTTATAACGGCTTTGATAAATGGCCCCTTAGTATTAAAGGAGCTGTAGCATGGGAAATACTGGTTGACGCCATCTACGTTTTCTTTTAGACAACTGCACGTAAACGAATGGACTTGATTAACTGGGTCAGCGCACACTAGCGTTTGTGAAACAGACCAAAGCTCTCCTCATGCTCTCCATCAGCTTTGTGTATGTTGCACGCACGTGAATACAAATGCCTACTGCGGTCGCTTTGTCCGTAGTTGTATTATACCCGATTGGCCCTGAGTCAGACCACAGGAAAGACACATAGTCTCGTCATGCTACACCCCCTTTAAGCACTGGAGTAAACCCTGGTTTGGACTTACGCTGCTGACCACTGCAGGACATCAGCCGGCTGGGTCCTGATGGCTGACTTGGTGAATTGCTTCATGATGTCCGGGAGGTCAGGGGGAATGTTGATCTGCTGAGAGCAGTACATGGGCACATCGTCTCCTATTCCTGGCATCTTGATTCTGGTAGACTCGTCTGCAAGAAAGAGAAAATATAATCTTAATCATGATGATGATGATGAAGAAGGAGGAGGAGAAGGAGGAGGAGAAGGCGGAGGAGAAGGGTTGGGGAGGAGGAGTAGCAAGAGGAAAAGGAGAGGGGGAGAAGACAAGAATGAGTAGAAGGAAGAGGAGAAAGAAGAGGAGGAGAATCTGAACATGAATTTGTTTTCCTCTGACTTTGACTTTGAAGTAAATTTACAAAGAAGATTGATTTGCCAATGTGCAGTAAGAGGAATGAATTGCCAAATAGGTCTAGATATCTTGATGTACTATTATAAGACAATACATATACATTTTTCTTCCTATGTGTGATCCATTCACCAACTTCTCTGAGCCTAACCAGTCTTGAAAAATAACAGACTGCCGAATTCAGACATTATTGGGCGCTAGTGTATTGGACTCGGCCTCCGGTTTGTCTGGATCAGCAATTTCACAATTCATTTTGAAAATAATTAGAATCTAGACTCTACTTTGTCAAATTATCATGTCCCAGTGCCTAGTGATACCATAACTAAAACACTCATACTGTCACACACACGGATATCCTAAAAAACTAAGGAGAAATAAGAGAGAAAACAGTCCGCGAATTACAATTGTGCCGTATTTGGTTATCGATACACAAATGCCTACGAATGGGACCGCACAAAGACAATTTTACCCCGTCGACAGCGCAGTGGCGGCACAAATAACATAAAGGATACAAATGAAGCAAAGAGATACAAGTCCTGAAACATCGCGGAACTGAAACTTAAGTATTTCTTTCATATTATCGAACAATTTATAAGTAATATACTTACTTAACAAAAGAATTAACGTCAGATTCTGAAAGTACGAAGTGATTCTTGATTGACTTGCGTTGACAAGGCAACATAAAATTGAACGCATGCGCAAAGTGCAGTGCTGAATAGTGATTGCGCATGCATGCAGTGTCAGTCTTTCGAGGGGTGGGGGGGGGGGGGGGGGGAGCTTTCCCAACATTAGTTTCATCAATCCCTTTTCTTTTTATTTGTGTACTTTTTCCAACTATTTAGATATTATGGTGGCCCTGAAGGGACATCGCGAATAGACTAAATCGTGAAAAATATGCGATAAAATTCACGATATCGTCAATTTTATCGCATATTTTTCACGAAGAAATTCACGAAATTGACGATATCGTAAACTTTATCGTGAACTTTTCACGATGAAATTGACGATATCGTGAATTTTATCGTGAAAAGTTCACGATATAAAGTTCACGATATCGTCAATTTATCGTGTACTCTATCGTGTACTCTATCGTGTACTCTCCTGACGGGCGCTTCGTAAACAAAACCAGCCCTAGCTGGGGGAGACAGAGAGAATGAAAAAAGGGAAAGGGAAAGAGAAGATAAAAGAAAGGGGGGGCGAAGGGCTCTTGCCTCCTCCTCACTCCCCCCCCCCCCCCCCGCCAAAAAATAAATCAGAGAGAGAGAGAGAAGGGAAAGGGAAAGGGAAAGAGAAGATAAAAGGAAAGAAAGAAGAGGAAGAAGAAGAAAAGAGGAAAACGGGGGAAGGGCGAAGGACTCTTGCCCCCCCCTCCCCCCCCCCCCGCCAAAAAATAAATCAGAGAGAGAGAGAGAAGGGAAAGGGAAAGGGAAAGAGAAGATAAAAGGAAAGAAAGAAGAGGAAGAAGAAGAAAAGAGGGAAACGGGGGCAAAGGGCTTTTGCCTCGTCCCCCCGCCCCCCGCCAAAAAATAAATAAAAGAGAGAGAGAGAGAAGGAAAGGGAAAGAGAAGAAAGAAAGAGAAAAACGAAAAAGAGGGAGAATAGGAAAGAAAGGAAAAGAAAGAAAAGAAAGGAGGCAAGAGCCCTTCGCCCCTGTTTCCCTCTTTTCTTATTCTTTTTCCTCTTCTTTCTTTCCTTTTATATTTTCTTTCCCTCTCCCTTCTCTTTCCCTTTATGGCGGGAGGGGGGAGGGGGAGGTAAGAGCCTTTCGCCCTTCCCCCGTTTCCCTCTTTCCGTCTTCTTCTTCTTTCTTTCCTTTTATATTTTCTTTCCCTTTCCCTTCTCTCTATCTCTCTCTCTCTCTCCTATTTATTTGTTGGCGCGAGAGGGGGGGGAGGAGGCAAGAGCCCCTCTTTTCTTCTTATTCTTCTTCCTTTCCTTTTTTATTCTCTTTCCCTTTCCCTTCTCTCTCTCTCTCTCTTATTTATTTTTTGGGCGGGGGGATGCAAGAGCCCTTCGCCCCCGTTTCCCTCTTTTCTTCTTCTTCTTCCTCTTCTTTCTTTCCTTTTATCTTCTCTTTCCCTTTCCCTTTCCCTTCTCTCTCTATCTCTTATTTATTTTTTTGGCGGGGGGTGGGGAGGGAGGAGGCAAGAGCCCTTCGCCCTTCCCCCGTTTCCCTCTTTCCTTCTCATTCCTCTTCTTTCTTTCCTTTTATATTTTCTTTCCCTTTCCCTTCTCTCTCTTATTAATTTTTTTGGCGGGGGGGGGGGAGGCCAGAGCCTTTCGCCCTTCCACCGTTTCCCTCTTTCCTTCTTTCTTTCCTTTTATATTTTCTTTCCCTTTCCCTTTCCCTTCTCTCTCTCCTTATTTATTTTTTTGGCGGGGGGGGGGGGGAGTGAGGAGAAGGCAAGAGCCCTTCGCCCCCCCCCCCGTTTCCCTCTTTTCTTCTTATTATTCTTTCTTTCCTTTATTTATCTTCTCTTTCCCTTTCCCTTTTTTCCTTCTCTCTGTCTCCCCCAGCTAGGGCTGGTTTTGTTTACGAAGCGCCCGTCAGGAGAGTACACGATAGAGTACACGATAGAGTACACGATAAAATTGACGATATCGTGAACTTTATATCGTGAACTTTTCACGATAAAATTCACGATATCGTCAATTTCATCGTGAAAAGTTCACGATAAAGTTCACGATATCGTCAATTTCGTGAATTTCTTCGTGAAAAATATGCGATAAAATTGACGATATCGTGAATTTTATCGCATATTTTTCACGATTTAGTCTATTCGCGATGTCCCTTCAGGGCCACCATAAGATATATTAACTGCATGTAATAAAACACAGTAGGCCAATTTTTTTCTCAATTGAAGGAAATCTAACCCATGCAAGAAATAACTTTACTTCAATATGCAGTCTGAGAGATTTATTATATTCTTGCCCATGCTTATAGATCCCCCACCCTGCAAAGACCAACGTGTATGGTAGAGGCATAAAATAAGAATAATGTACAGTTTCTCACCACGACATGGGCATTGCATTTTATTGATAACGTGACGTACTATGTGAACTCGTTTATCAAGTAAATGTATTTAAATTTATGGACGCTTCCTTCCCGGGTGTGCATGTGGGCTACTTGTGGTGATGAAGAATTTCATTCACCTGCTATATTATCATTTGTAATTCAATTAAATTCAATTGAATTCAATTCTTTTTCCTCTTTCAATCGATCATATTTACAATGATGGTACATTTTAACATATTCACATATTAATTGTATATACATCAATTTGCACAATACAATACATTAAACAAATAAACATGAAATTGAAAGGGAAGGAGGGCCGACTAAAAAGCAGAGCTTGTAGGGTGTAAGCCCCCCTGTAAAAGTAATTATTATGAATTATTATTTTATGAGAAAAAAAAAGCAAAAACAACAATAATAACAATAACTGATTCAGTAATACAAAAAATCACCTTTAAACGCAAAACATTGATAAATACATAAAATACTAGTTTACTACAGGACTAGTTCACTACAATTGTCAGAATGCAAATGGCAGAGATAAGTTGGTGCTCTTCTGGCGTGAAGGTTTCTCATCAATATGACGCTTTTCAAGTGCCATATTTTACTCTTTTTTAAATGAATTATTTACAAATTACAATAATTGTTCCCCTGTTATATATTTTCCACCAAACGTAATTTCTGTCTTCTAAGTTATGTCTGTTCTTTGTTCACAAGTAAAGGTTTTTATGTTGATTAAAAACGTCTTTCCAACTACAGCTTGGTGCATGGCAGAGGTGGCGCTCCCGGTATATGCGGGGGGGGGGGGGGGGGCAGGGGCACAGTGCCCCTTCCCCACTTTTTCAAGTACCCCAAAGTGCCCCTTTTAACATAGAAAAGTACTCATTTTACTTTGACAAGTGCCCCTATTCAAATCTGAGAGACAGTCGTCTTAATCTTTGACAAGTGCTCCTCCCCCTGATAAGTGCTCCTTTCATCTCTGATGAGTGTCTCATTTCACCTCTAACAACTGCCTTCTTTTATTTTGAAACGTGCCCCTTTTCCTTTCTAACAAATGCTCTTTTTCATCTCTGATAAGTGCCCCCTTTATTTCAACATGTGCCTCTTTATCTTTTTTTTTTATAAGAGCCACTTCCCCCTTCTCATAAGAACTCCCTTTTTTTATGGACCTACTTCGTAGTAGGTCCATGGATAAATGCACCTTTTAAAATCTGATCGGTGGCTCTTTTCTTTTAACAAGAGAGAGAGAGAGAGAAAAAAAAGAGGGGTGTGGGACTCACCGTGGATTTTTCGTTCACACTGCATAGTCCAGTGTCGTCCCGCCCGTTTAATATGTTTACTTTTAAAATTCTCTCACTATCTCTCTCTCTCTCTCTCTCTCAATGATATGTCGATACTGTAGAGTGAGTATAAGAAAATATTTTCGTTTTGGAGACAAAACATTTTCTGTATTGACTGTAGGCCTATATTTAATATGTATCTTTGGAATTCTAAAACTTCTTCAATCTGGAAGATTGCCGCCATGAAATTATGATAAACGTGATAATATCTCAGTTAAAAGGTAAAAACTTTTTTTTTTCTTTATAACTATCGTAGGTGCCGCTAGCTTCTAATCGAACAATGTGAAAATTACGAAATGCAAAAATGAATTAGAGAAATGAAAGATGCCATAATCCGTTTCACTTGTGCATAAAAGCATGTTTGATCATGATTTAATCGATAATTTATAATGATTGCGAAAAGCAGCAAATGAAAGTTGTTTTATACGAAGATACAAAAAAACACATTATCATGACAATTATTGTGTGTAATTGTTAAAAGGAGTATTTCTGTGACACTGGACACATTAATAGTCAAGATACACTAAATGTTGTTTCCAACTTAAGAGGATTTTAGGTTTAATGAGAGTAGATTTAAGGAATCTTAACACTGCAGAACAAACTTAATGATATAGATATTAAAACAAAAGTGAAAAGGTATTGTGAGCACTTTTTTTTCTTCTCTAAATACAATATTAAAAAATACCCACAACTTTGTTAGGGTAGACACACAATACTAATAATGATAATAATGTTGATATTACTACATCTGCTACTACTAAGAACAATATCCTAATAGTGATAAATAATAATAATACGGATACTGATTATAACAATAATAAACATTATACAAATAATAATAACACTAAATTTAAAATTTAATGTGCCTTTACCAAGAAATATACGTACATGTATATAAATATTAAAATCCACTTCTTTACCATACATGCCATAAAAGGTTAATAATTAAAGGTGATACAAAGTTTTGGTATGGGGTCATGAATTTGGTTCAAATGAACATATTGGAAGCATATGCGATCCCACAATATTCAGTGATCGTTGTCGCGGTTGAAATCGAGTCTAAAAGGATGAAATTGTAAATAATAAACTCTTTATGTTGTATAGCGCCCTCTCAAGTTTAAGATATTGATTTATCTAGTGACTAAAATCGACCAATTTGCTATTCCCATTACCGGGAGCACCGGTAAATTTTTATATTCAATTTTTCTTGAAAGCAGAAGTGTTTATAGGGGCCAATTTTTGTAGTGCAATACATCCAAAGGGGCAAAAAAAAATATATCAACATTGTAAAGAATCACTATCCAGCCAATTTTCAAAAATTACCCAAAATGTGTATTACCTTTAAGAACTAGTCAACAGTACACCCAGGGAACTAAGAATATATTCACAAGAAAAAACATTTCTAATTATTTTATTCCTCATTACGAAAAACTAATTGAAAAGACCATCACTTTATAAAATCTTACATTTTTAGTGTTGAATTTAATTATTCATATGTAATTTTAACAGAAATACCTTTTCCATTGGTTTAAGAATTACAAAGTCGTGTTACGACAGAATGATACATAACAAACATTTACTGTACAAATATACATTATGTGATTTTTAAAAATGCGTCCCGGGCATTGAGTAAACTATTATTTATCTTACATGGTACACATACAATATTTGATTATACATACAGGATGAGGAAAGATACAAAAGGGAGGTGTATGAATATAAACATCTTTATATAATTACAAGAGTGCAACATTTAAAAACATGATGACAATGAAAACATACAGTGTAGGTCAATGTTACGGTACCTTCTCGATGCATAAACACACTACATCTCCTCTCAGAACCAGAAGCAAAGAGCAATCTTACCCTAAATAGAATGGTAGCAACCAACCATCACCACATGATAGACCTTGTTCAATCAAGCCTCCTTCTTCTACCAACCGCATACAAACAACAAGTATTTCATTAGGAACACTGAGTGTACGCGGAATACAGTCCAACCTGAGATATGCCCATCAAGTTGCCAGCAAGACAGACCAGAGTCCTCTTTATTCAAGAACACTGGCTTAATACCAAACAGACTACAGACGCTGAATGACACTAGCAGCCAACACTTCGTAACAGCTAAAGCAGCAGATTGCATCAGCTATACCAATGCCATACGAGCAGGACGAGGAAAAAAAGGGGGGGGGGGGGGGGGGGTAGCAACTTTACTTCGTAAAACGATGGTTGCCAGCTACCAGGCGCGGATCCAGGATTTCTTAGGGGAGGGGGCCCAACTTTTTTTTTTTTTTTGCTCCCGAAAATTTGAAAATCGCGCCGGCCGAAAAGTCGCTCAGTGGGGGGGGGGGGGGGGGGGGGGGGGGGGTACAGAGCAGATTTTTTTTTTTTTTTTTTTTTTTTGCTCCCGAAAATTTGAAAAACGCTACAGTGGCGGATCCAGGGGGGGGGGGGGGGGGGGGGTAGTGAGCACATTTTTTTTTTTTGATCCTCAAAATTTTTTCAATTTGCACCCCCCCCCCCCCTTGAGCGCCAGGGGGGGGGGCCCAACCCCAAAAAAAGGTAAAAATCACGTGATTTTACATGATTTTTTTTCTCAAGGGGGGGGGGGGCCGGGCCCCCCCCCCCCCCCCCCCCCCTGGATCCGCCACTGTCAGCTACAGTGAAATCCCCTGCCACTCTACCGGGGTCAACATAGTTAGAACACACCTTCATCAGTCAAAACGGTACATCCTGGCCATAAACTGCTACCTACCATCGGGCATCAACTCAACTGATCTTGTAGAATACCAGGAGAGCCTCATATCAAACATCCTATCCACCCACAACGACGACGCCATTATCATTTCAGGCGACTTCAATGCTGACACAGTCAACCCTAATAACAAAAGATCCCTAGGATCCCATTCGAACCTTTCTGGTAGATGCCGACCTAATCATCATAACAAAGGAACTTGAAAGCCAAGGAAGTTTCACCTATAGATCTGACGATAGTGAAAGACGTCGTTTGTAGATGGATTCCTATATCGCTTAGACCATCAGTCCACCAGTTTGCTGATCTTACCATTGGCCCGGACACACCTCTGAACACTTCGGATCACCTGCTGGTAAGAATTGAATGGTCTATAGTGACACCATGTAACTCACATACAACTCAACAAAAACATGCAACAACCACAGCAAGCCCAGAAACGGCAAAGAATGAAAATGAAATGGACAGAAGCATCCAAAGAATTAATGGCTCGATATACTGATCCCTTTAAATTGCAGCAAGGCAGTTGTTCACTACAATCCACAAGAGAGTGCTGGACAACCCAAATGTGGATGACTTGCTTTACAAGCTTATCACAGCCATGATTGAGACCTCGATCACTCAGCCTCCCACACAGCTATCTTTCCATAGGTAAACATGGCAAACCAGAATGGAGCCCGAGGGTCGATACTCGTACAATGCCGCCTTTGAAAAGATATGAAAAAACAGCCGATAAGCCAGGCAGTGCATGGTACACTCTTCACAGACTACCTACTATGCAAAAGGACTTTCTGAAGTCAGCTCCGGCAATCTTGAGCTCACAGCAACAGAAAACTCCTGAACTGTATCGAGAACGCCTGTGTCACGAACCAACCACTTACCACAAACTTGTCAAGAACCAACGCTCCAAAGATTGCTCGGCGTACGGTACAGAATCATATAGAGTACGATGGTAGAACATATCAAGGGGATCGTGAAGTCATTGAGGGCTGGGAGCTATATTAACAGACCTTTCCCTACAAGATCATAAAAGAGATGCCTCTAGCAGCATGTTCTCAGCACCCATGTAGCCAGTGCTCCAGACAACATCAGCCCAGAGCACCTCAGATACATAGGAAAAGCCACCATACACCTGATCCTGCTCATCTACAACTACTACCTCGCAACTGATCATACTTAGCAGAAGATAAACAATGGTTTGATTCTCCCCTTCCACAAAGGAAAAGGAAATTAGGATCCCCGCGATCCTAGGAACTATCTAGGGATTACCCTGTAGCGGCTCTTACATTCGACCTATTTTCACCATACATTCATGTCTCCTGTATTTTTTCATCACGGTATTTATTTATATTCATTATTCGTACCACGTGTGTTCATTCCTCCAATCGAGCATCGTGGTTCCGCGCATCGTTCACCCCGCGTATTTTCATCACCACGAGGTTTTCTCCACTCCCGCTTACACCTCGGTCGAGTCAACAACTCCTGCTTACATCTCAGTTGAGTCAACACGTCTCTGCATGATTTCCTCTCCGGGCTTGATTCTACTGTGCCTATCACTTCTATCGGCACATCTTTACTTTCTCTGCCGTGTTCATCGGGCTGCAGTCTTCCAGTGGAACAGTTAAGTCTAGTTCCGACATATATGGTGCTTGGTTATCCGCTGGGAGCTGCCAGTTTCTTCACCGGTAGTCTTTCACTCACATGAGCTCGACTCACCGCAGCTCATCTAAACATTCACCATCAAAGTTCGGCTCATCAATCGAGCGACTCACTGCTCAGCACCACTACCGGCTTTGATGTCTGCATTTTCTTCCTTGGCCTCCGACATCAAGCGACTCACTGCTTTCGTCATCGAGCGCCACACATCTCTTCTCTTCTCTTCTATTCTCGCCCGAGAGCTCCATCTACATTCATCATCATCACGAGCGTCGGCGACGACATCGCGTTCTTCACGGTTCTTCAACCACGTCAACGAAGTCGCGTTTCCGCCATCAAGCCTCCGCACATCATCGCGTGAGCCCCTTCCTTCGTTCTATCAACTCTCTTCATCTTCATTGGACTTTCGACTTCATTTCTACTATTGTCGTAAGCTCTATATATGTACATCGCATTTATTCATGTTCATTCTCACCTTTAATCATTCATATCTCTACATTGGTGACCCCGAGTTTACTTGGAAGCTTGGTTGTACAATTTTATTATTCCCTGACTTTTTGGACTTAACAATTTCATTTTTGTCTTTCTTCAAATGTAAACATTCTGGATTTTGTATCGAATGTTTTTTATGCTCTTGCATTTATTCACGTTTATTCGATGCATACCATGTGCACTGTTCAATTTTTGGCAACTAAACAGCCGTTCGCATACCATGCTTGTTGTATTACTTTCTTTCAACATGCCATGCTTGTACATTTCTTAGGCTGTTGTAAATTACTGCATACACTATACAATATATGCACTTTTACATATTTATCAGCCATTGATTCTTGTGACATTTTGTACTTCGCTCATTTATATCTTTATCGCCTCTCATCTGTGTATTGCATACACAGCTTCAATTCTGGCAGGGGAGTAATGTAGCGGCTCTTACATTCGACCTATTTTCACCATACATTCATGTCTCCTGTATTTTTCCATCACGGTATTTATTTATATTCATTATTCGTACCACGTGTGTTCATTCCTCCAATCGAGCATCGTGGTTCCGCGCATCGTTCACCCCGCGTATTTTCATCACCACGAGGTTTTCTCCACTCCGCTTACACCTCGGTCGAGTCAACAACTCCTGCTTACATCTCAGTTGAGTCAACACGTCTCTGCATGGTTTCCTCTCCGGGCTTGATTCTACTGTGCCTATCACTTCTATCGGCACATCTTCACTTTCTCTGCCGTGTTCATCGGGCTGCAGTCTTCCAGTGGAACAGTTAAATCTAGTTCCGACATATATGGTGCTTGGTTATCCGCTGGGAGCTGCCAGTTTCTTCACCGGTAGTCTTTCACTCACATGAGCTCGACTCACCGCAGCTCATCTAAACATTCACCATCAAAGTTCGGCTCATCAATCGAGCGACTCACTGCTCAGCACCACTACCGGCTTTGATGTCTGCATTTTCTTCCTTGGCCTCCGACATCAAGCGACTCACTGCTTTCGTCATCGAGCGCCACACATCTCTTCTCTTCTCTTCTATTCTCGCCCGAGAGCTCCATCTACATTCATCATCATCACGAGCGTCGGCGAAGACATCGCGTTCTTCACGGTTCTTCAACCACGTCAACGAAGTCGCGTTTCCGCCATCAAGCCTCCGCACATCATCGCGTGAGCCCCTTCCTTCGTTCTCAACTCTCTTCATCTTCATTGGACTTTCGACTTCATTTCTACTATTGTCGTAAGCTCTATTTATGTACATCGCATTTATTCATGTTCATTATCATCATTGATCATTATGTAATCTCCGTGCAATATTCACATTTACCATTTATGCATTTTCATACCGAATCTTCGGCTTGTGCTTGGCTACACTTTGCAAGTGTACGGCCAGCCTCATCAGTACCCAATAAACATAACGAAAAGGGAATACTTTCTTTTATGCATTTTATTGTCAGTGCAACCTTGTTTCCTCGTAGCTAAAATAAAAATAAGAGTTATGTTGTGTGACGAGTGAACACGCTTTCAAATATCCATTCACAATACTTCACACTCATAATTCTACAACCCTAACTTCAACCTTCTCCAAGCTCCCCGAGCTTATCCTCAAACCAAGGCTAGAGAAGACCCTTCAAGGCAATGGTATACCAGATGAGTTACAATGCGGGTTCCAGAAAAACCACTCCTGCATGCTGACTTCATGCACCCTGGAACTCATAATAGAGATCAATACCTGCCAGAAGCGGCCTACCTATGTTGCTCGATCTCCTCGATATGCAGAGAAGGCATTCGACAAAGTCTGGCAAAGTGGACCAAACCAACATTGACCCTGCACACACAGCCCTCCTCAGATCTCTGTATGAAAACATGGAAAGCCGAGTACTGTGGACTGACAAAACAAGTGGAGCCATACCGATACTCCAGGGTGTCAGACAGGGCAGGGTACTCTCCCTCTAGCTGCTGTACACTGTTTTTACTAGATGGCCTTATCGAGGAGCTGAGAGACAAGACGCTAGTTGCTGAGCGGCTGTAGCACCTCTAAATAGAGCAGCCCAGACACTGAGGCAGGTGCATTTAGTACATCGTGCTCCTGCATGAGCTGAATGTACCACTCGACCGTCACACTTCAGCCGCCTGTGTGTAGACATCCCATTGGCAGCTTCCAGATTCTCATTCTCGCTGCCGTTACATTTGTCTATCGCCACATAGCTTTCAGAAATCAAGGTATATTATGTTGCTTGCAGACGAAGGAGAATTGTCTCGCCGTCGCTATCATGTATAAGTGCTGATCATCGCGCGACTAAATGGGGGAAATCACTGACCCAAAGGAAAGCCGCGGCACATCAGTAATGGTGATGAAGGAGTTTGGGTTCCTTCTCAAGCTAGAGTAGATGTGTTTTTGTTAACACCTAGCTGTTACCTAGATGCATGGTCAAAGTTTGACCATGACTTGACGGGTGTTTTGACTCCCATAGCTCAATGAGAATCAGAAAGAAAACAAGCGGATATAGGTATAAGCATGCATCTAGCCTACTACGTATTAGGTCCATGTTACAAGGTAGTCAGAATCCATCTGCATGCTCCCGTGCCGAAGTGTGGCCCTATGTGGGATTACCCTTTAACACATGACTCGAGACCCACCTATCCCAGGGGCGGGGGGCATATAAACCAACCATACAGTAACAAACATAGCATGCAGTGGATTCTTCGAAAGTAGACAGGGGAAAAGTTAAAAGAGTTAAATTTGAAAAGAGAATGACAACTAGGGAGGCAAAGGAAGCATATGCCCTCAATCTGGTAGAGAACCAGCCCATTCCCTTTAAATAAAATGATAGGTGAACAATAATTTCCATCCTTCATGTTTGTTTGTTTTATTTCCACTTTTTCATATCAATACAAAGAAACATACAAATAAATATAATGAAATAACATGTAAGTTTGACAAAATTTGTTTCTAGTTAAAATAAAAGTTTCATACAAAAGGAAAAAGCAGGAGACCACATGTCGTAAGCGTAAATGCTTGAACATGACCGTGGCCTTTGCCGAGTTAACATAATACAAGAACAACCCATGCAACTGCATTGTATTTAATGTTAAATAAGATATAAGTGAAGTGATTAAAAGTGAGCATGGTTGAATTAATTTTGAGTGAAAATAACAAAACAAATTTAGTGAAATATTTCGTGTTGAGAAGTGCATTTGTGCAAGGTGCAAAAATTTAGCTTGGTGGAACAAAAAGAGACTAATACCGTGATATTAATTGTGTGTTGGTTTAAGTTACGAGTGATAATATTAAATATATGCAGGGTCCATTCCTGTTGACAAAGACAGAACAATTCAAGACATAACAAATTAGATAATTTTTAAATTTCTATGTAAGATCTAGTAAACTATACTGAGTTAACAAATATGCTTTCATATAAGCTTTAAAAGAATAAAGGGAGATCCTAGTTTTAATATGGTTTGGTAAGTTATTCCAAATATCTGGTCCATGGTGTCTAATTGATCGTAAGGCTAAACTAAGTTTGGGATTATTAAGATGGTAATCATGAGTATGTCGAGTTAAATATGAGTGTACGTTTACATTTAATAAATAAAAGTTTAAGAAAGATGCTGGAAGAGTTTTGGAAGTGTACTTATACATAAAAATGGCAGTTTGGAGCGTATGTATATCATTAACCTTTAATGTTTTTAATTGACTAAATAACGGGTTCGAATTTGCAAGATAGTTAGAGTGTGTACAAATACGAATTGCTCTCTTCTGCAAAAGAAATATTGAGTTTATTTTAGTTTTACTACAGTTTGCCCATATAATATTACAATATATTATATAAGGTAAGATTAAAGTATTATAAAGAATAAACAAAGATCTATCATTTATCAAACATTTCATTTTATACAAAATACCAATATTCCGGGATATCAAAATATTTATGTTATGAATGTGTTCGTTCCAAGACAAATTTGAGTCAATAATAACTCCTAAAAATTTCGTTGATTGTTTTTCTACCAGGGATAAACCATCTATAAACAAATTACATTGTGGTTGGTCTTGGGAGTTAATAGTTCTAAAACGGATAAAATTAGTTTTACTTATATTTAAGGATAATTGATTACATTTAAACCATATTGAAATATTACACAAATCATGATTTACAGTATCAACAAGTGTATCAATATTTTTGTGTGAGTAAAATATATTTGTGTCGTCGGCAAAAAGAATGTAAGTTAGAATATTTGATGATTTTATTATATCATTTACATAAATCAAAAATAAGAGCGGGCCTAAGATGGAGCCTTGAGGAACTCCACATGTGAGGTTCAATTTTGAGGAATTATTAGAATGATAATAAACATACTGTGTTCTATTTTTAAGACCAGGATAGAGCAAGGCCTCTGATACCATAGTGTTCTAGTTTATGAAGTAAGATTGTATGATCAATGGTATCAAAGGCCTTACTCAGATCCATAAAAACACCTATAACATGCTTCTTATTTGCGAGAGATTCAATTATTTTATCACAAAGTTTAATTAAAGCAAAATCAGTTGAATGATTTTTCCTAAATCCAAACTGGTTAGGAATCAAAATATCGTGCTCATTTAAATAGTTTACATGCTAACTGGCCAACATGTTCATACATTCCTACGTATGTCAGGTCTGGAGACTGTGTTGAGCAATATATCTAGTTTATATTTCCCTCCAGATATTTACACAACAATTTTCTGAAATCGTTCGTGAAACCTAGTAAAATAACTGACAAAAAATTAATTTGAAAGAATTTGAATACTAATCCATAGTAACCAGAAGATTTCCAATTTTATGGGTATTCAATCTTATTGATACAATTGTATATAACTTTTTTAGATTTTCAAAAATGTATGTTATCTGTATAATTATATTGATGATTGTAACTAGACAACATTATTATCAGTTGTATTCATTGCCATGTAATTTTAATTTCATTATTATTTTTTTTCTGTAAATACATGTGCTATTAAGCTTATTGCTGCAAACTATGTAGTTCAATAAACTATTTTTTAATTTAATTAGATTGAATGAATTTAATTTCCAATTCTGTTTATTCCTTCGAGAAAAAAAAAATCATCTTTAAGATTACCACAACAACACATAATTGCTGTTAGATTTTTGGATTAAACTTGCAAATATAGGTGAAGTTCATTGTGCAATCGATGTCATTCCATAGTTCCCTGCCACTCTTGTATCGTAAGATGTGTACGCAGTCCTCAACACCCAATCTGTTATTCGGTTGGCCTTGGTACCATGCTGTGTAGCTAACATCCGTTCCGTCAGACCACACAAATCGATCGTTAGGGTCAGGTTGGTATAGTCCTATCCATCGTGGGTCGTTGTTATTCCCCTACAAAAGACGAAGAATACACAATACCTTGTGGATGGTGGCACATTATTCGATTAACGAGCAAATTGATTTGTGGAATGCCACACCAACATAGAATAAAAATTGAAATTAAAAAATAGATATATGTTTTCACTCTCAATATCATGCCTCTCTGGAAAAGGTTGCATGAATGTAAATATTAAAGCGTATCTAAAGGGAAAAAAGGGGAGTTTTCCACAAAAGAAGAAGAAGAAAAAAAAGTTGCTTTTCTGTGAAGACTGAATTTTGTTGGGGGTTAGATTATCATAAAATTTGTCTTGAAACTTATTAAATAATAGACAATTTCCTCAAATATTTCATCTCGGCTACAATTTGACCTCACACATCGATAATGTATAGTACACTTGTAAACTATACTTCGAAAAATAGAAAAAGGGAACTGGGGACATATCCTCTAATGAAGATCCGAACCAGAACAGAACTGAACACGATTATTTCATAACGATTCAATAAAATATACAAGCATAGATTATGCAATTATCAAAGAATTAAAAACGAAGCCATGTCTCCTTTTATCTACCATTCGTTTCGCTCGCTCGCAATACCTAAATTCAATGCATACTATTGCCTACTGCCAATTCGTTATAGCGCAAATTTTTAAGTCAGAAAAGAATGAATATATTTCGATCACATTTTCCCTACAGCACACCAATTATGGCTACAATTTTGTTTCCTGCGTATATAAGAAGGGTAGGCTTTTTCTGAAGGACCTTTTCTTCTTCGTTTCGGGGCCTTAATCTCAACAATGTCGGAAATAAAACTTGGATTCCCGGAGCCGAGGTTGAACCATTCAGGCCAATGATGATCCGTGTGGTAGATGAATCATCATTGCACTGAATCAAAGGTGTAGATACGCCACTTTGCAATGAGTTAATTTAAGGAAAAACAAAATCAGGTTTTTACGATTATGAGGCTTCATTAACTCTTATCATGCCACAGGGCTAATCCCCATTGTGCCAAGCCCCAAATCACGGAGTGCCAAGTTTATATTAAGATAATCTGATTAACGCGATGGTTCTATAGCGAGTGCAAAACACAGTCATAGCACAGTCCAATGAGCATGAACAATAACTGCTACTACGGAAGTGTGCACGCACGCACATGGCAGCGTAGCAATAGCTTGCTCGCATGTAAAAAGCACTATAACGATAGTGTGCATGCACCCTCATGGCAGGCTATGAGTTAAGATGATTATTATACGTACTTGTACTTCACTGGTACTGATTATGAAGTCCATCTCCTCCTGGCTATGGATCGAGATCAAGTCAGATTGACCTGCATTCATCATGTCGATCTTCCGACAATTCGCCATGGCTTGAGTATAGTTGACTTCCTCACGAAAGTGACGATAACAACTGCCCTGGAAAAAGCGCCAAAGCTTCGGACACCGTAACTTGCAAACGTAGGACATGTGAGCAGAACAGGAGTAATCGTTCCATGTTGAACGTTTGCTAAAAATGTGGGTACAATCCTCTGAATTCCTATAATAGTGATCCGGTTGACCTGGGGCCCATGCGGTGTAGTTAACACTCGTTCCATCAGACCAAATAAATGGACCATAAGTGTCAGGTCGGTATAGTCCTATCCACGGACTCTCCTTATAGCAAGGCTGCAAAAGAGAGGCATTTCAGCATCAAACATGGAACTGAAACTGATTTTAGTAGTACGGATTTTATTTAGTAGCAAAATATAGTGCTTACAATTTTGCCATGATGATTTCATGTAGGTTTATACATGTTATAAGGAACAAGGACGCTGTAATAAAGACGACAGAGAGAGAGAGAGAGAGAGAGTAAGAGAAAGGTTGTTGGGGATGAGCGAGTAGAAGATAATTGCCTCGATTGGTAGTTATCATGTGGTCATAAAACAACCGATAAAGGAATAGAGTGAGAGAAAGAGAGAGAGAGAGGAAGGGGGATAAGTGATCAGATGGTAGACCCTCTCGACCCTTTTTATTTAACTCTGAAATATTTCTAATTCTATGATATAACAATGGAAATAATATGGACATACTTACTAAGTCCTTACAGATACTCAAAACGAAGTCCATCTCCTTCTGGCTATGGATGGACACTAAGTCCGATTGACCTGTCACGTTATCGATGTTCCGACAATTCGTCATGGCTTGAGTAAAGGTGACTTTCTTCTCAGAAAAGTAACAATAAAGGCTTCCTTCAAACCATCCCGACAGTTCTTGGCAGCTCGAATCAGCTGAGGTGCACAATGTGAAACAATCGTCGAGAAAAATTAAGTCAACTGTTTACACAATAATTATTGTTCCATTTGCAATGTCATGTTTTAGTATTAATTCCCGGAGGCGTACGGACGTACAATGTTACCAAAATGAGTGAACTGAGCAAGTAAAAGCTTTGGCGTCAAAATAAACCTATATAATGTTGAAGAACTGTGTATCCTCGTCTTCAAAATATTACCCAAATAAAACATAGATCCTCTCGTTCCCCGAATATTGTTGTTGATAATGGTAATAATAATAATAACAATAATAATAATAATAATAATGATAATAACAATTAGAACAATAATGATAATAACAATAATAATATAACAATATTATTAATGATAACAATAATAATAATAATGATAACAACAATAATGATAATAATAATAATAATGGTAATAATAATAATAATAATAATGAGAAGAAGTAGAAAAAGAAGAAGAAGAAAAGGAGGAGGACGAAATAGAATGACAATACTCAAAATTAAATGTTCTTTATTCATAGAAATCATTTTGTGGATAACTTACTTGTTAAAAAGGTAGACTACAACTACATGTACATAGCAACATATCATGTCTACGTGCATCCCGCGATAACAGATTTTCCGTGACCGATGGTCTACGACCTAAAATCCTAAATATACCACAACTTTTTTTGTTTCGACGACGGTTTCGCGAACCTCAAAATAGTATTTAGCTTTCAAAAGGCAAACTCGACCGATTTAGCCTTTTTGTTTGGGGGGGGGGGGGGGGGGGCTTTTAGCTTGTGAAGCTTAGGTCTCGAGGAAATTTGGTCTTGGGAGCCTTCGGTCAACAATAATTTATCAATGTGGCCTACTTGGGATACTGAATAAACGCTGTCTTCTTTACAAAAATTTCAAGGCTCCGACTCGCAGGCCCAGGTTTAAAACCAGCTGGCTGATCTTATTATTGTCCGAACCTCGCGAGTCTTCTCATTCTATTATATCCCAAGTTGGCCACTCAATATTTAAATTTGCATTTTCTTTTTTAAAATCTTTTAATTGAAATCCAACTACCACATAGGTCTGTGAATATTGATGTGCATCCCCTCTTTCTTTTTGTTTTCTTCTTTTTCTGTCTTTTTCCCCTTTTACCAATATTTTGTTCCTCCATAATTTGTATTATTGTGTATCCTTTGAGGGTAGTCATACTATCAAGCTTTGCTTATTTTGTCAACCCTCCTGTTTGATGTTTTCGATTAGTTACAGCCAGCCTTACTTTATTCTACATATATTCTTCTGTCATGTGTAAATTTGCAATATTTGTTTGTTATATATTTGTAAACATACAAAAGGAAAAGAAAATGAAACAGAAATAAATAAATCAAATCAAATCAAATCAAATCTTTTTTTATTCCCCACAAATCTGACCGGTGGTTGAAGTGGCTTGGGATGTCATCGTGATCATCAGGTCTGTCGTGGACTTGGTCATTTTGTCAGCGGTCGGAGCTGGTCCTGCACCTAAAGGAAATGAACAATAACCATATACATTGAGGGAGGAAGATGAAGGTAGATGCCTTAAATTGTCTAAGCTGCTGATGTAATGGATTTGTCTAAAAGGTTATTCACAACTCAAAAACATGTTAGTTATATATTATTATTTTGGTTCATTTAATACATTACTATTAACATCTAAATTAAGTATACAATTACCACGTTTTGTTATTTAAAAAAAAATTATATGAAAAATTGATTTGTGCCAATTTTCGTTTTATGACGCATATTGAAGCGTCTAAAGGTATTCAACAAAGGCCTTAATTCAACCGATCGACCTAGAGTTACTAAAGTTACGAAAAACAAGGGGTTTGAATATTGTGTGTGTGCGAATTAACACCTGGATGGAGAGTGGAAAATGTAGATTAATATGATGCCAAATGACTGTGCCACGGTGGTCTTCGAACCGCGAACCATGTGATCCAGAGTCCGATGCCCTATACACTGGACCACGACACCTAGAATTCCATTACCAGTGTCGTGGTCGATTGGTTAAAGGCGCTTGACTGGAGATGCGAAGGTCGAGGATTCGAATCCCGACACGGCACTTATATCCTTTGGCAAGATATTTACCTGCACTTGCTACTCTCCACCGAGGTGTTAAATGGGTACCCGGTAGGATGCAAAAGTTCATATGGTTGGACGAGCAAAATGTGCGCTTATAAAATGGCGACTGGCTGAAATGCTCCCCAGGGAGTGGAAAATGTGCATACATTGTGTGCGGGTAAGCCTGAATCCGATGACCAGGGTAATAATATATGTGTAAAGCGCTTAGGTACATCGTTGGATCGATGTATTGAGCGCTATATAAAAACGGAATATTATTAACCGTTTCAAAGTAATTCAAAAATATTTGTCACCGACAGTTAGGACCAACAAGACATAAGCAAGGTACTAGACAAGCACTAAATGTAATTCTGAAGAATTTATTTTTCTTCATTGGCCTCACGTTCATCGCAGTGGCGCCCTCGAAATCCAGTGAGGCAGTGACACTTGTAGCTTTCATTGTCTCTTCACACCAGCCGTTTTCACATACATCTTTGCAATCTAAAAGAAGAAAACAAAAATTATAAAAATGAATTGTTGGAATTATATTCGTTTTACACGATACCGATTTCAGAGCATGTATTATGTTCATCGCTGGAAGATGTCATTTAAAGGGATAGTTGAGTTCTGTTGCAGAGGGCGCTACACACAATTTTTTGTTGTGAGATAATGAAAAACTGACTGTCAAATTTGAGAGAATATACAATTTAAATGACAAAATCATCTTTGTTTGATCAAAATCGGTTCAGAGACGGCCGAAATATTCTTAAGTATAACGATTTCTAATAATTGTGTACCACAACAAAATAATATTAGATAATTTGACCCAGCCGTTGAAAACCGTTGAAAAAACAAAATAGCGCCTTTTACGTTGTATTTCAGCCAATGCCGATGTTGGCTTTTTTGTCGGCTTTTTTGTCGGCTTTTTCGTGTTGGTTATATTACGAACAATCAGCCGGCCCATGTATTATTATTATTAATTAATTAATTAATTAACGGTCACCGTATTTTTTTAAAGTGGAGGTAAATTAGTATGATCGTATTGGCTAAATTTGACCTTCTTAGCAATTTTAGGTCCTAAAAGGGCACTAGAAATGTCATAGATAAGAATAAGAAAAGTAACCACGCACTTTGAAGGCATTTGCGATCTGAAAACAGAACTGAACTATCCCTTTAAATACATCTGTCGAACGAGCAAGAAATTATAATTTGTTTTGAAATGTTTCCATAAATAATAAAGTTTCCGTGGGAATCGCTATTATACTATTAGTCGATACCGTATGAAATGCATTCATATAAAATGAATGTTCCAGGCTTATATGAAGTCTGTATATCACTTTCGTTCCTGAGGCATTCAAAATTTAATGAATTAACAAAAATGAAATTTCATAACTTCTGATTCTGATTGCCTCATTACACTTTCAGAAATGCCTATAATTATTATTATCATTATTATTAACCAAATATCATCACATCGGTTGCCATCATCATCAACTCGTGTGATTGTGGGAATTAACAAAAAGACATTATTGTTATTGTTCCACATTTTACACAAAACATAGACATAAGGTAGGTGTGGGGAATTGGAGACCCTTAAGAACATTTGCATAATTTACATAAACATGAAAAATGTTACACATACAGAAAGTTTTGAATTATCTTAAGTAACTTCTTCTCTTTATTTGGTAACAAAATTGTGGTCATGATGTAACTGATTACTAAGGTAAAAATTATTAATGACGTCATCACCAAATGTCTCCTATTACCTACATCTGTAGGTAATAAGGGACAGTTACAAATCAAGACATTTTAAATACAATTGAATGAAAATGGGATTGTTATAGTTAGTTCAAACACTTTTTGAAAGAGATACATGCAGCCAATGAACTTACTGTAATTTTGAAACGATTTAAAAACAATGTGGCCCAAAATATTTCTGTAGTTTTTTGTTTACAGTAATAAAGGTGCTATAAATTATGTTTAAATACTTTCAGAATAATGTTCTGGCAATGTGACTTTGACATTGATCAAACTCACAGCATAGAAACAACTTCTTAAAATGAAATGCATTCAAATACGAATGGTGACACGAACAACCAAATATGTTTCATGATAGTGCCTTTCAACATGAAATGAACAACTGGGGGAAAGTAGGCCCACATCTTGGACCTGGTGTCCCCCATTGCCTACACACATTTCTGATCAGACACCATTCATAATGTGCATTGCAACACCCATTCACAACACACAAAGGCCATAAGTTTTCTGTGATGGTTGGCAAACTTCATAAACTTCCTTTTAAAAATACTTTTAAGAGCCACCCCTAAATATCTGCATACACCACAACATTTAGTAAAAATTGTGTTTTTATGTCAGATCAAAATGTTACGATCAAAATTGCTTATCTTGGTCAATTTTGCCAATTTTCTCGGAGAAAGAACGCATTGTAGCCTGCGAAATGAATTGGATATACGCAGTAGTGTTGTTAAAGGCCACATGTGGCGCTTGGAGCCAACACGGACAGACAGTGATGGGTTCAAGCTTGGTGGTCTCCAATTCCCTACGGTCTGTAATTCCCTACACCTACCCTACATATGAAATAACAATTACACAATACATGTAGTATAAATCAGCACTCCTCAATGATTCTCAATTCATAAAATAGATTTAGTCGAATGCGAGGAACCTATTAAAAAGCCGTGCTTGTATATTTAAGGTTCCCGGAAAAATAAGTATTGTAAATGAAAAAACCGTAGCAGTACAGAAGGACGTAATTTAGAGGGAGAATTTAAAACACAATGGAATAAGAAAATTTGTATACAACATAATGCATTAGCACCAATGCCCAAAGTCACCCGGTTAAAATGCTTAGTCAAAATGTGTAGTCAAAATGCGTAGTCACCCGAGCAATTCAGTTAGCATAGCACAAAGTAATTTGTTTTTATACTTTTAAAAACCGGAACATGCATCATCATTCATCAATCAACAGTTAAGATTAACATTGAAGAAGAAAGGAATAGGGAGGGCAAACAAAGCATATTAGATGTAAGAATTTAAAAGAAAAAAAAATCGAAGTTTGCGTTTAAAGCAATATAACGATGGTGAAAAATAACAGCCATGTGTGACTTATTATCAATTGCCTTGGCTACAGGCGCGTACGCAGGATTTTTTCAAGGGGGGGGGGGGGGGGGGGGGGGGGGGGGCTTTAACATTTTTAAATCGGGCCGAAAATTTCGCAACGACTCAGCCAGCCGCTAAATAAGCAGGGGGGGGGGGGGGAGGTGGGAGGTTGGGCGGAGGGTAAGAGGACACTTTTTTTCTCTTTTTTTTTGTCTCGAAATTTGAAAATTTGACATTTTGCTCCGATGGGGGAGGGGTGTAAGGTCAACTTTTTTAGGTCAGCCATTTGTATAATTTTTTTATTTTTTTATTTTTTTAATAATTTTTTTTTTTTACCAAAGGGGGGGTTTTCCTCCAAAATACAAACGCCCCCCCCCCCTGCGTACGCGCCTGCTTGACTACTTTATCAATCAATAATTAAATAGCTTGTATAGTTGAGTGCTGGTGATATGTCAAAATATTGCATCCAGTAAGGAACTTAATGGTACGGATATATACATCATCACGTTTCCTACCTGCATTACCATGGCTACTACGCAATCAATTTTATTTTTAATATCTAAAACAATATTACGTCAAATATTATCCATATTTCAGTCGATTTACGTGACATAACTTGGCATATGTTGTTTGTTAGGGATACTATAAAGTCGCGACACGAAAGCAATCAATTTTGTTTTTTTGGTGTCAACCAGTGTAAATTTGAAGGCCTAAAATATAAAACTAGAATGATTAAGAGAATCAAGTGCAATTTTTGAACAAGTATGCCTGATAATTTACGACAAAACTCCGAACAGTTTATCGCTAATGAAAGTATTTTTTTAGGGTAGTCGCCTAGTGTTACAAAGGCTGCGTTGTCCGAATGTAGTGCTCGTTCCTTTTAAACTATAGTCCTTTCCTTCAGAGATCAAAGATTATATTAATAATAGTAAACAGCAAAGGCAATTTTTTTTGTAGAAAAAGTAAACGTTGACATTGACATTTCAAGATTACGTAATAGCGGATGGTTTGAATAACTTAGGGTACGTTTATGCTCAGCTTTTTCTGGCCAGAATGAGGCATCTGTTACGCGTTTAGTTCAAAACACGGTTGCGTCCTTTCTCATTTTTGTAGAATCACCGAAAAATGGTGATCGTAATCGCCGATCGTAGACTCACAAAAAGGTGCGTTTACGATCGGCGATTCTGGGGAAGCATAAACGCACAATCATTTTGTAAACGCGTTTAAATGGGGTCAACGCACTGACCTCTAGTGTGTCTACGTAGCATGTGCAGTGCAGGTTTGCGAATCCAGCTGCAAGGCCCGCATGTTGAGGTCTTAAAGTGTAACATGGTCTTAAAGTGTAACACGACCCCCTAGCTCCTGAAAAAAGGGTCGCTGCGTGCGCGCGGCGCTTACGTACAGCTAGCTGTAGTTATCATGCATGCAAACAGCAGTATACTGCTCGCTTTCGTTCCAGCTAACTAGCTAGTTGCTGCAATTGTTCGACTAAAGTGTACCAATTCAACATTTAAAGCTTAATACAGACCGATAGGAAAGATTATGCCTTACATGAGTAGCTTCGTAAGCTTTCTTTTATCCCTTAAAGAGAGAGAGAGAGAGAGAGAGAAAGAGAGATAGAGAGAGAAAGTCCATCACTCAATTCTTTCAAATCAAATCTTGACAAGTACTGGTCACTGAAGAAGGACAAGTTTAATCCAGATGAACTATTCAACTGTCCATGTTCATCCGTAACTGCACAACGCCAAATTCAAGAGTAACCCACTAGCAGACACCGAGGGGCAAATAAGTTTTGTATAACTTTATGCCTACTTCCAAGGTATGATATCCAAGGTATGAGAGATTCAAGTGGAAAAGGCCGAAGATTGTCATTACCGCGAAGCATTTATAGACTGCGCTCCGACTGCGCTACATGCACAGCAGGCCGTGTTAATCGCCATTCGTTATGGGGGGACAAAGCCATCACCTACCTACTACGTAATTCTGGCGTGTTTCATCAAGTGACTTCAGTCTAATAGCAATACCAGTTGCCATTAGAATTGGAGATATCATTGTTTCTGATTACATCTATCTAGCACATTTAACTTCTCTTGATGATGAAAATATGCCGGAAAGTAAGCCGCAAAGAAAAGAAAACAATTAATGAAAAAGAAATTGAAGAAGCAGAAGGAAGGAAAGGAAGAAAGAAAATGGGATAAGAAAGAAAAAAAAAAAAGTAAAAAAAGAAAATAAATATAAATAATAAATGAATAGAATATAGGAAAAGGAAACCAAGAAAGATAGAAATAAATTGAACGAAAATTGAAATGAAAAGAAGACGAAAGAAGAAGGGAAAGGAGCAAGATTGATACCATGTCTTCACTTCTAGTCAACCTCTTGTTTTTTTTATAGGCCTGGCTACCTTTTTTCCCTCTTTCCTTTATCTTTTTCTTATTTTTTTCTCTAATTTTAAAAGTAATCTTGGTTTCTTATATTTTTCTTTCCTTACTCGTATACTGTGAAGAAATGATTTCATCCTATGGCGTATTTCATCTGGATTGTATGTTTGTCACAAGTTCATAAGTGCCCCTTATGATATCTGATAATAGCCCTTTTTATTGTTTACCTTGACACGCGTCCCCTCTAATAAGTGCCCTTTTACTTTTTGATATGTGCCACTTTCCCCTTTTTAATAAGAGCCCCTTCCCTTTCTCATAAATTCCTCTTTGACACATGCCTCCTTTTCCTTTCTTGTAATTACCCTTTCCCTCCTGATGGGTGCCCCTTTTCCCTTTTTTATACGGCCCCTCTCCTTTCATAAATACCCCTTTTCATCTTTGATAAATGCCCCTATTAAAATCTTATAGGTTCCCCTTTTCCTGCGACAAATGCCCATTTTTCATTATCATTAGTGCCCCTTTTAAAAATCTCTGGTGAGTGCCCCTTTTCAGGTGCGAGAAATGCCCCGTTTTCACCACTGATTACTGCCCCTTTTACTTAGACACATGTTCCTTTTCTTTTCAAATAAATGTCCTTTTCCATCTGAGTGCTCCATTTTCATTTATCCATAACATGTGCCCCTATATTTTTTAAGCGACTAAGAGCAACTCTTAGTTTTCAGTCTTTCATCATCGTGATTAAAATCCCAAGCTGTAATTTTTCGCACAGCGACCTCACTTATCTTGAAACTTTTGCTTCCATGTCATGTAAGTGAATATTCAGATTGTGCAAAGTAACATGATGCTTAAACAGTAGCTAATTGGACCATGCATGTTCAGTTAAAAGAGTCTGAGAAACAAATATTGAAATCATCCCTCATTATTGTGACCACAATGTAAACAATTTTATATTTTTGCTTTGAGATTTCCCTTTGTATGTGCCCTCCCCCCCCCCCAGAAAGTGTCTCTTTTTTTGTCCCCCCCCCCCCTGAATATATTGATTAAGTTAATTCGGCGAGACATTGCTGCGGCAAGCTGGTTAGTTCGAGTGAACAGCAAACACTTAGCTAGATTATGCCAAGGCGCTGTGCGCATCGACTAATTTTTCAGGAACTTAGGCACCGTGTTACACTTTAAGACCATGTTACACTTTAAGACCTCAACACCCGCAGCCACAATTGCCTGGAGGAGCCAGAGAAGTGAGCATAAATAGTACACCGTGGAACTGCGATTACGATGAGCATTTACAATGGGCGTTTACGATGAGCGTTTACGATGAGCGTTTCAAATCGCTCATTCTGCCTTCAAAACTGGGCATAAACGTACCTTAGGCAGGTGAATGTTATTGTATTGAGAGGGAGAGGAATGTACAGAAAGGCATAATAGGAGAGGGAAATGGGTGTGGTAGCCATTTAACTATGTCAGACACTAGATCTACTACATAAATTTCAATTGAACATTTTAATAAAGAACAATAGTTTGGTGTTTATTTTAATGGTATAGAGATTTAAGTAGATTATTTCTATTGGGACGATTTGCGATTAGGTTTTTCCAGAGCATTTGGCTTATTTTTTTATCTCTGGGCGTGTTCACACCGCAAGGGGGACCGTGGATCGCGCTATCGTAGCGCGACCCACGGTCCGCCCATTGGCATTCGCCGGATCCACACCGCAGTGAGATAGCGCGGTCTATCGTAGCAGCCTCTTTTTTGAGAGGTCCTGTTGCCATGACGCGTGGACGTCATGAGGTCAGAGCGATCAAAAATTTCGCGCGCTATTACGAACCCGTAGTTGAGAGCTGTACCGATTCAGATTTAGATCGCACCAAAATAGAATGAGTATAAAATCCCCGCGTGTAGAACGATGACTTCCGGCGTGCTATCGTAGCTCGGGTTCACACCGGCAGAGAAAGCGCGGTCTAGCGCGCGCATAGACCGCGCTATCTCTCGTGGACCACCCCCAAGAGGTGCTCCGGTGGCACGCCGTTTTGGCTCGCCGTGGCTCGCTGTTGGGCGGACCGAAACGACGTTGTACCTTCCACACCGCAGAGATAGCGCGGTTTAGCGCGCGCTAGACCGCGCTATCTCTGCCGGTGTGAACAGCCTCTCTGGGCGTGTTCACACCACAAGGGGGGGGGGGGGGGACCGTGGGCGACCCACAGTCCGCCCATTGGCATTCGCCGGATCCACACCGCAGTGAGATACCGCGGTCTATCGTAGCACCCCCTTTTTTGAGAGGTCCTGTTGCCATGACGCGCGACGTCATGAGATCAGAGCGGTCAAAGATTTCGCGCGCAATACGAGTTAGGAGTGTTAATTGAGTTGTACCGATTCAGATTCAGATCGCACCAATATAGAATGAGCATAAAATTCCCCACCTGTCGAACGATGACTTCGGAGTGCTATCGTATTAGCTCGGCTTCACACCGGCATAAATAGCGCGGTCTAGCGCGCGCTAGACCGCGCTATCTCTGCCGGTGTGAACAGCCTCTCTGTTTTTGTTTTTTTTTTCAACCTAGGGAATCGGTCCGGGCGTGGGGCAAAAAGGCAAAGCCCCATGCAGGTTACGGATAAAATAATGCAGATCAATAATTATTTTGCAATGTTCTATACACAGTCAGTATATAATTAGGTGTGAATGTTCCCGATTGATATTGAAATTATTCAATGTTAAGAATATTTACATTATATGAAATTATTGGCGGGGAAATGTACTCAAATTCAAACCCGACTCTCGCTTTTTAAAGCTTATGTTAACAATCTGGTGTGAGAACGGAAGTTAGTCTCATGCCTAAGTTTTCTCGTCATTAAAGGTGATCTTAAACGCAGCCTACGCAGGGTCTGGTTTAATCTGCGCATGGGCAGATAAAAGTCATTTGTACCAAAATGGTAAAACCCACAGAGATGAATACTGGATATGCGGTCATGAAAGTTATGTAACATTATTCATTTACGCACCAACAGTACATTTATCTGATACACAGGTGGAAGTATTCATCTCAAGAGGCAAACAAAAGGTATTCATGAAGCACCTCCATCATCACTTTGGCAGTGATTATTCTAAAATGCACATGTGGGAAGTATCCATCGTGTCTAAGATCTGTGGATATTTTGGGGTCAAGCGGTCCAGAGCTATTTACGAACTCGCTTATTAGTCGAATACGGATCATCGATTTTACCTGGAAATCTGCAGACTTTATGACCAGCAGGGATTCCTCTGGTACCAGTCCTTGTAGGACATTGACCACCTCCAGTTGAAATAGGGATGAGCTTTGGGATAGTCTGTACCATACTGCCAGTAGGGTGTTGTTTCTTCTTACACTCATGAAACATGGGTAAGCTGTAATTCAGGCCTAATCCATCCGTACAACATGTCTTTGTTCCATTGCTAGCATCTGATGACACGAGCAAAGCTGAAAGTACGATTTAAATGGAAACAAAAACATGTAATTTAAAGACAAAGACCAGTAAAAGAAACGTTGTGGAATCGATCAGAAAAGGTTGATCATCTAGCATAGATGTACTGCAAGGTTCTGGAATCATCAAAATGATTAGAAATTTGGCCCAGTCTTCATAAAGTTAAAAGCACTGTACACATGAAGATGTATATGGGACTACACACACGTGCGCGACACGTGCGTTTTTATCTCTCACACACCAATAGATAAACTAATTTACCAAATATATCATGTACGGGGTTTCCCGGCAAATTTTTATCATCATGTATTATTCAAAACATATTCTTTCCCATGATTGGTAATAATTAGAGTTTTTTTTAAATGGGGCGTTTCTAATACTGGTCTTTACCTTTAACATGTTTGAATAAAAGCAAAAAAGAGAACATCCACATTTTTCGAAGTCCTAAAAAGCAAAAGCACCCAAGATAAATCTTTTTGCAAAGTTAGTGTGGCTTTAGTCTCATTTTCTTCTTTGGTGACATTCTGGACCTCTCTCGTAGGTCCATGGTGACACCCGCCATATTTAGGCCTACCCATATAAGATTATGTACTCTACTTGTTTGATACATAGAATTACGCAGACTAATATATCATTAAAGGTAATACAAGTTTTGGTATGGGGTCATGAATTTGGTTCAAATGAGCATATTGGAAGAATATGCGATCCTACAATATTCATTGATCGTTGACGCGGTTGAAATCGAGTCTAAAGTTATGATATTGTAAATAATAAAACTCTTTATGTGTATAGCTCCCTCTCAAGGTCAAGATATGAATTAAGCTATGAAACAATGTTTCTTGACTAAAATCGACCGATTAGCTATTCCCGTTTGGAAATTATATATCACAACTACATATTCTGAGATTCTCATGGTCGCAGCTACCATTGTACGGCCGTAGACGCTATATGAAATTTATCAAAATTTACCGGGAGCACCGGTAAATTTTTATATTCAATTTTTCTCAAAAGCAGAAGTGTTTTAGGGGCAAAATTTTCAAGTGCTTATAATACATCCACAGGGGCATCCAAATATATCAAAATGTAAAGAATCACTATTCACCCAGTTTCAAAATTTCCCAAACTTTGTATTACCTTTAATACTCCGTTAATCGTTAATTCGTTAATCCTGAATATAGTACCACCCGAATATAAGAAATCCCAAATTCTACTAGATACCTCTCATAAAGATGTTGTACTCAAATGTATCATATTTTTTAGTTGTAATCAAGAAATACATACCGAATGACAAAACAGGTTGTCAGGCTAAGCATGCATGTCAAACAAAGCCTCTGATCAAAAGTCTATAAAAACAATAGGACAAAGAGAGTAAAGAAAAAGAGAGTAAATCATGACCATCACCATCCTTATTATCATCTCCATCATCATCATTAACGTCATCATCTTATTCATAATCAGTATCAGTACTATCATCATCATCATCATCATCATCATCATTATTATCACCAGAATTATCATCATCATTATCATGATCATCTTCACCATCATCAGTATGTATATAATCATCATCACCATCATCATCATTATTATCACCAGTATTATCATCATTATCATGATTATCTTCACCATCATCATCTTATTCATAATCAGTATCATTACTATCATCATCATCATCATTATTATCACCAGAATTATCATCATCATTATCATGATTATCTTCACCATCATCAGTATGTTTATAATCATCATCACCATCATCATCATTATTATAATCATCATCATTATTATCACCAGTATTATCATCATCATTATCATGATTATCTTCACCATCATCAGTATGTTTATAATCATCATCACCATCATCATCATTATTATAATCATCATCATTATTATCACCAGTATTATCATCATCATTATCATGATTATCTTCACCATCATCAGTATGTTCATCATCACCATCATCATCATTATAATAATCATCATCATTATTATCACCAGTATTATCATCATCATTATCATGATTATCTTTACCATCATCAGTATGTTAAATCATCATTCACCATCATCATCATTAACATCATCATCATCATCATCAGCATCATCATCATCATTATTATCATCATCATCACCATCATCATCATCACCACCATCATCATCATCATCATCACCATCATCATCATCATCATCATTATCATCATCATCATCCCCATCACCATCATCATCATCATCATCTCAGCATCATCATCATCATCATCATCATCATCACCATCATTAGTATA